>NW_021634760.1:0-60067 GCF_004799145.2 Neltuma alba | reverse complement strand
AAAAATTAGAGCAATCATTATCAACTAATAATCCGAATCGAAATATAAACCCTATGCACATTCAGGGCCCCAATAAAACGCTAACTAGAGGCAACACAAAAGACCGAGACAACACCACTAGCATTCCACGTTACACATCAGGAATAGATTCACTCCAGAACATCTCAAGTTCCCAGCAAACAGAAGCAAGTGAAAGAGTCCGAAACCGTTACCTGTTGGAATGTTTCTGTAGTTCGAATATGCTACTCCTTCCCCTCCGTCCTCCGTCCACTTAGATTAACCATCTCTCGAGAGTGGTCAAAGCTCAGGCCTTCTTCCACTCTCTGATTGATCGAAGAGACGAAGCGAGTCAGAATATTCAATGCTTGGATTTGGCACCAAGAAGATTCAAAGTACTTAGAAAACAAAAATAAAAACAGAAATGAAAAACCTACCGCGCGCGCGCGCCACCGCTTTCCTTGCTCCAGTAGTAGAAGATCGATCGGAATCTGCATCCTTCTTGGCGATGGGAGCTTAGGAAATTCTGCGTCTTCGTGGGTCCCATCCTCCAACGCAGGCAAATCCAGCGTTTTGACGCAAGCCTTTTTTATTAAAGTTTTTGCCAAAATTACAAGAGTAATATGACATATAATAAACTGATAGCAATATACTCATCCAATTCTTAATATAAAGCCTATTAAACTAATTTGATTAGATTAAAAAGGTTAGATAAGTTAGTTAATTATAAAAAATATACATATTTTTTTAAAAACACCATAATTAGTATTGATTAGTATTATCTCTCTTCTTTTTATTGATTAGTATTATCTCTCTTCTTTTTTTAACACCAGCGATTTGTATTATTCCTCCTATCTTAAATATAAATTTTTTTGTAATATAATTTATATTATAATAGGTATTATATTTAGGATCGAAAGAATATTTAATATTATATATTTTTTAACCTTCTTAGAACTGATGAGACGTTGGAAGAACTGAACGACCGACCACACAAGAACCTGAACTGTTGAGACGGCGGGAGACGGCGGGCGCACAGCGAGTATATGGCAGCAGACGTCAGGAGGAGTTTTTAGCTTCAGAGCGTCTTGTGGCTGAGTGCGTGTGTGCGTCTTTTTTTTTGTCTTTGAGCTGAAGTGAAGTGAGAGAAAAAAACATGCAGAGGGTCAGTTAGGTAAAAAATTAACACACTCCAACGGTTTCTCAACCCTAGCTGCGCATCCGAAAAAAAAGCTCCTTGTATGAGCTTCTCTCAGAAGTCCATTTAAGCCTCACAAGTCAGATTGGATAATCGCAGATCTAAACACCTAAAATCACAGCCACCCCAAAAGTCAGATTGGGACGCACGTTTGGGGGGCCAACGTGATCCCAAACGTACCCTTAGAGACACTCATATATGATTTTCAATCGCAGCCTTCTTATAATTAAATCCTGACTCCACCGTTGCTTGTTAGCAGAAGTGCGTTTATTGACGGCAGGTTCAAGGGACAAGATGCGTAATTTCCAGAAGTCATTCATGTGCAATGCTGGAAAAAATCTCCTGAAAACACCCCAAAAAAAAAAAAGAACAAAAGTGAACTTGTTCCAACTCATGCCCATAGACGCTCTCTATGAGAAGTAGGAATAATAGAAGAACAAAAATAAAAGGAAAAATGACGTAAAAATATTTATTAAATTTTAAAATGACAAATAAGTAATTTTGACATATTTTGACTTGTCAAAATTATTATAAGAATAATTAAAATCATTACAAGAGTTGTTAACATGACTTACTTATCGTTTTAAAATTCAAATCATTTTTTAAAATAAAATATAACTAAACAGAAGAGAAAAGTAGATGAAAATAAAGAAGGTTGCGATAACTTGAGAGCTTAGTATACTTAGATTAGCACCAGAGACTACTTATTTATAGGTGGCACTGGCTTGAATCTCTCGAGAATTAATCGTTGGGGGGGGAGGGTGGTTTTAGTGGCATGTTTATAGACCTATTTTCTGGTTACATCTAGGGTGCTGGATGCACAAAAAAATTAACATCAGAATACTGGACCCATTATAAAAAAGATCAGAGTACTGAATGCACATGAAAAAAAACTATCTTCACCCTATTTTAAATAAAAAATATAGCTAAATGGAAGAGTAGATGAAAACAAAAAAAAGAGTGCGAAAATTCAAGAGCTTGATATACTTAGATTAACACTAGAGACTACTTATTTATAGGTGGCAGTAGTATGCTAGATGAGATGATTTTTTTTGGATGTGGACTCTCTCCTTTTGACACACTCATGTGATAAACACAATATGCAATGCATTAGAAGTAGTTAGTTAATAGCAATAGACATGGCATTGAATTGGGATTTCCTTAGGGAAACATGTTGGGAAAGGAAACCAGTTTCGGTCATCATCACTGTGATGAACATCTTAAATTTATCAGATTTGGACCGTTTATATCTTATTTGAACGGTTCAGATTTAAAATTTTTAATTAATTATTTTGAGATAGAAAACTATTTTTTCAAAAAAATGATAGTTAAGAAATGATCTTTATTTTAAATTTTATGCATATTAAAATAATTATTTTAAATAAATAAAAAATTAAATATAAAACCTCTAAATAAAATATAATGATCCAGATATAATAAATTTAAGGTGTTTATCTAAAATTGGTTCAGCTAGGAAGTAGATATTGGCAGGTTCGGCCCTTGAGGCTTCTCGGCACCGTAAAGAAATACGGATTTGACCCAAAAAACTCTCCCAAGTTCTTTTTGGGCCAACTTTTATTCAGAAGCCCGTAGCTTGGAGCTTGTCAGTAATGGATCATCTCTTGAAGGTTCCTCAGTCACAACAAACCCTTTCCTATTGCATCCAACTGGACGCCAATCTAAATTCTCATCATAGCTTGATTTAATAATCCTTTGGGTTAAACTTGGGCGCATTTATAAGTTGAGAACTAAAAACTGTAGTAATTATAATCTAGCTGGTCTGATAGGCAAGGCCCTAAAAACTGGATCATGGTCAATCCATACCTTCACGTATGAATTACACATAATCCAACAAAATTTTCAGACTCAATAATAGGATAAAAATATATGAAATTGAAGGTGCAGTGGTCTAACCGGCTGACCCAGGTTGGGTAATACCATGCTTAAGGGGAAATAAGTCTCCAATCAAGGATTTACCAGCTGAGCTATGCTGGTTTGTTGTTCCTAGCTTATGGTTTTCGCCTTTTCAGGTGAGTAAGGTGTTTTTCAGCTATGATGACACATTTGAAGATGTTTTCTCTTATGGTTCGGCACAAATCCTCTTCTTCATTTATATTTGGTGGCAGAGATAACCAAAACCTATTCCACTTCTTCAAAAGAAATAGTTTTTCTTGGATATAAAGACCCATACTTATGAACTGGTCTCTCTTCTGTCAATTTCTCGGGTTCATCTACACCACTAAGCGCTTGTATTAATGACTCTTTTTGACAAAAGAATGAAAATTCAAGGAATATAGAAAAAGCTTGAAGGAATATGATTGTGCACACACACACACATAAATTGAAGGAGACAAAAGCTTGAAGTAAAAGAAAAACGCCATATGTATAATAATCATAGAAAATTTTATTAGAGTTGCATTAGATCAGTCCATTACAAACCCTTTCAAGCGCACTCTATTACAAGAAAGAAAAGAAAGAACACCACACCACCAAACCAAACAAAAAGCAAAAAACCAAGAAGTCGAACCAGAGATTTAAGCGAAATCTCAGATCCTACCTCCTCCTCTCGCCATTCATGTTGCCACATAATTTCCTTCTTCTCCTCCTCAACGCAAATAACTATATATCATAAATATAAGTCCGTCGCTCAGATCTACATGTACATGGCGGCGACAAAGGAGAGGACGGAGGCACCGACGAAGGAGCCGAGAGCGGTGGCGCCGCTGGCAGGTCCAGGAGCCGGAGCTGGAACCTCAGATTCGGCAACTACGGCGGTGATGGAAGCGGCAGCGAGAACGACGGCGAGGGCAAGCTTCTTCATCTCCATGGCGGATTGGTAAAACGGAAGAGGAACTTCTTTGTGATAATGAAATCAAAAAAGAAGTTTTGGTTTTACCAGACACGTACGCCTTAGGAACCGAGAAGAATAAATGCAGCCTGAAACGTTGTGGAAGGGCTAGGGATGCTTTTATAGCTTTTTTGGGCGTGAAGGTGTTTGTCTGTTTCCTAATTTGGTGAACAGTTTTCCTATTTTTTGGATCCTGCCTTTAATTTTATATATTCTAATTTTGCATGCATTAATGCAGAGAAAGGGATTGAATAAAACTTACATAAATATTGTCAATCAATTGACCGATTCTTGCGGGATATTCTTTCCCCTTTTTTTTTGCCATTTTTATGCAAATTAAAGGGAAAAAAACTGGATTTTCAAACTTATATATTTAATGTATTTTTTTAACAATTACATCAGAACAAATTAAAAAATTTTCACCCGCGGTTTGTATTGTAAATAACTATTTTTAACTTTTAAATTAAACATTCAGTTATTTTAGTTTGACTCAAGGCATGCATACAATAATACGTGAATCTTGTTGATGCCCACCGCTATAAGCCCACATAACCCTATCATGCTCAAGCCATTTGAACAGTTTGGACCGGGCATGGAGTTACGGTTAAACCTGCTCAGTTCGAACATGTGCCAGTGCTACCTTCTGTTTGAACATATTCTAATTATAAAAACTAATTGATAATTTAAAGAGATTAAAAAATAAGTTAAGTTATTTATTTGAAATAAATAAGTGTTATTTTTTCTAAAATATTTTTGTTAATTAAGTGTATTGGTTAAAACTATCATTATTAGAAGGACTATCTTTGAAAAAAATACATAAATATGAGAGACAAAGTGAATTGAAATCTTATGTTTAGGATCAAAATAAAACTCAAACGATATTTTATATTAAGGACCACAGGTAGTATTTTCTTAAAATTATTTTTGTGAAACTAATTTTTTAATTTGATATCATTATTTTTCATACTAATCGTGTATATATGTTATGATTGTTATGAATCTTTTTTATGATTTAAACCTTTTTTACCTGTTTTAAAATTTTAAATTTATTTTTTAACTTAATATTATGTAAAAACAAGGAATAATTTATAAATATATAATTTTAATGCCCTCACTAGGGCGTAAATATATATAATTTTAAAAAATGATTAATTTTATAAATTATGTTAATTATATGTTTTTGTTAATGAGCAAATTTTTTTTCCATATTTTAAAAAAATTAATCTTTCTGAAAAAAATGTTTCAAGTTAGGTCAAAGTCTCACACTACCATTTGGATACCGAACATGACTAGGCATCAGGGTTGGGATGAAATTTGGCTCCACTGGGCCCATATAAGTAGCTTATTTAGTGTTCGGTATCCAACAATATCTCAAGCAGGATTATCTTTATTAGAAGGATGTATCTGCTTAATTAAAAAGAAAAATTGGCTTGTATTTCATGTGAATATATGTGTTTAAGTCCTACTTTATACATATATAATATAGGACTAATTAATATAAATGAATCAATTAAAATTAAATCATATCATACACTTTATATGTCATTCTTTGTGTGTGTGTGTGTGTAATAGCGATCTTATGGCGTAAAACCTTATACATACTCACTTTATGATGAAGAAGTCGTGATTAATAAATTATGTGACCCATGTATCACTTTTAATTTACATTATTTTATTCGTGGCTATGTTTTGATCTGACTTCAACCTCTTTTTTTTAATTATAAAAAATAGCAGCGATATATTGCCTTCAATTCAAAAGGTACTAACCAATTTCTCAGAGCAATTAGGGGGTCTTTGAATAGAAATCAAACCATGGTTTCAGAAATACTTTTACGATTTACAAAATAAATATATGGAGGAATTTGTCTCGTTTTGCAGAAAAGTGCTTTTGAAACCATCGTTTGGAAGTTGCCAAACACCCCCTTAATGATGATGACGCATGGAACCTTGTTAGAAAATAATACTATCTCCATTTCTAATTATAAGACCTCATTTGTAAAACCTCGTTTGTAGACTATAAATAAGGTGTTATAATTAGAACAGAAGGTAGTAATATTTTTTCTAAAAAAATTATTTACATATGTAATAAATTCCAATCATGTCTAGCGCTGGTCAGTGCATATGAAGGCAATGATCGTCTCGTAGTGAATAATTAGGAGTGGGGAAATGATGTGTCAAAACTCATCAAAATGGCAGCTCAAATCGTGATGCCTTAAATAGTTATATATTCTCAAATAATCTTAGGTTAATATATATATTCATATATTCTCAAATGGTGATGATGTGTGTGGCCCAAATCATAACAACGAAGGAATAACATACCAGAAAATTTTTGCTGCATTATTCTTTTGTAGTTTCAAGATGCTTCTATGATTAGCATATGTGCTACATTCTTCAAATAAATGTCATACTCCTCCGGTCCTTAATATAGGACCTAATTTTTGAGTTGATTTTAGTCCTAAATATAAGACCCATTTCTCATATTTATTAATTTTCTCTAAACTACCCCTATGGATACTCCCTCAATCATAATCAAGTAGAAGAGGGAGATGGGGTATTAAGAAAGATGATTATGGTGTTTTAGGAAAAATGTGTCACTTTTCTTATAATCAACTAACTTACCTAACTTCCTTAATTCAGTCAAATTAATTAAATAGGTCTTATATTAAGGACCGGAGGAGTATTTGATTTATTACAATATATTCATGACCTCAAAGAAAGAAAGCATTACAAAACAGTTGTTATTAGAGATAGAAGAGGAACCTGGAGAGCATAATTTTTCTTTTTAAATTTAAAAAGCATGTAATAGAAATAAAAAAAATCACAAAAAAAGATCGCTAAAATAAAAAAATTACAAATAAGAACCCATTACAATATTAGTATGGGTTTTGATAATAATAGTATGTGTTTTCATAACAATTTTTGTGAACGGGTCATTGTTATAATTTTTTAATTTCAGCAGTTTTTTTTATGATTTTTTCAAGTTAAAATGCATTTAAAAATAAAAAAATCATATACATAAATTAAGAATTCACATTTGGGCATCAATCTCTTACCGACGTAGAGGCGTTCTTCTAGAGGAAAAATCCAATGCTAAGTGGGTTGATGATCATGCTTACACGCGTTCAATCATATCGCGTGACTTGGGAGACGGGTCTAAATAATTTATTAATTTTTCTTTGCTGGGCAAAAAGATTGCACTAACAAAGCCACATTTTTCTTTTTGAATGGGAAAGTCCACATTTTTAAAAATGTACGGTGGGCACGACTAAAAAGGTGATTTTGTTTTTATACCATCTCTGATTCTAATTATAAGAACCAGTTCACTAATTTGAAAAGATTAAGAAAGTAAATTGAGTTAGTTATTTGTCTTAAATAAGTGTTGTCTTTCCTAAAATATCCTTACTAATCAAGTATATTGACTAGAACTATCATTGTTAGAAAGGTTACTGTAGAAAAAAATGTATAAATGTGAGAGATAAAGTAGATTAAGACTTTATATTTAGGATCAAAATAAAAATCAAACAGAGTCTTATATTAAGAATAATAGATAGTACCATAAAAAGGTTCTTTTATTTGGTGTGACTTTCTTTTGTTGTTTAGTATTATTTCTGGTCTGTAATATAAGATTTTATTTAATTTTTATTTTGGTTTTAAATTTAAAACTTCAATCTATTTTGTTTCTTATATTTATCTATTTTTTAAGAGAATTCTTTTAATAATAGTAGTTTTAGTTAATATATTTGATTAATAAGGATATTTTAAGAAAAACAATATATATTTATTATAAATAACTAACTTAACTTATTTTCTTAATCTATCTAAATTAATCAACTAGTTTTTATGGAGATAGTATGATGATGAAATCGTGGTCGAAATGCCAACATAGAAGAATCTAGTTCACCCGCTATGGACTTCAAAACTCTCATGACATTATTATAATACGAGAAAAAGGAGGGAAAATGTAAAAAGAAAAAAAAATCATGAAATATATTTTTGTTTGATTCTTTTGTTTTTTTCCCCTCATAATATATTATACAATATTTTTTTTACTAAATAATTCAGACCATGTAAAGTTGGCAAAGCAAAGCCGCAAATAATGAATGCCTGGATACAAATAGCTTACTCTTTTTTTTCCCACCCATAAAAGGTGTATTAAATTCTTGGGGGAGTGCTTGAACCAATAATGCTTAAAAAGGTAATTAAAAGAGAATGTATGGACCAAAATAGGAGACTTAGCACATAAGAATCCTTGGTATTAATAAAACTTGGCTTGTGTAATTACTTTATTTTCTTCATGTTAAAAATAAATTAATAGATGTTCAAATATAGGAAAATTAAAATTTACTCATTTCTTGTGGATGGTTCTATCTCATTATTCCTCTCAATATTTATACGATTTGGAATATTAAATCTGTTCACTTAACTCAACTTCCCTTCTTTTTTTGGTCAAATTACTCAACTTCTTTGTTGGTTTGTATTTTGAGCTGTTTTTTTTTTTTTTAAACTTTCAAGTTACTCAACTTTCTTAATAATCTTTTTAAATTGGTTAGCTAGTTTTCACACTAAGAATCGAATATAGTATTTTATTTTTAGTGTTAATATAAGTTTTGGTTCTTCAAATTTGTTTTTATTTTGGTTTTATCTCTCAAATTTTTTTCATTTAAAAAATTAATTCTTATAATTTAATAAAGACCTAGATTAAAATGAGAACAAATTTAAGAGACTAAAAATTATATTAACTCTTAATTTTAATTAATTTTTATTTTGGGGGCGACTGAGTTCAGTTTAAACGGGAGAGCTGAAGAGGAGGCCGAGTCATGTCCAACATTATGAGTCCATAAATTGCTGCGCCGCTAGGTCGGCTACATTGCATAGTTGCGATAGAGGTTTTCAGGTTCCCAACAATTCAGGCATTAAACTGTTCTGTTTTGAAAACTTCTTCTCCTTGTAAAAATTATGTTGAAAAACAGTCTTTTTACATACAAAATAATACTCTTCCGGTCCTAAATATAAAATTCTTATACTAATATATAAAGGTCTTATATTTAGAATCGGAGGGGTATTATAAATAGACTCGGACAAATCAATGATTTAAAAAAAAATTAATTAATAATGAGTAAAATAACATTCAGTATTTTAATCTTATTTTTCTGATATTTTTTTCTTATACATTCAACACCCAGTATAATCTTTTAATCATATGCAGTAGTAGCATCTTAGTCCTATTTATAGTTTCGGGCATTGATCAACCATAAATAAGCTAAGAGTACTTTATGTATTATAAATAAAAATCAGGTAAAAATTATTTTTAAAATTATGATTTGTTTTTATTCATATTTTTTTATATTTAAGTGACAATAACTACTGAGGTTAAAAAAAAAAAACTCATATATGGATTCAATGAAGCAACAAGCTGTAATAGGCAAGATGCTCATTTGAAATTGCTGTCTTCCTGCAGAGGCGCAAAATGAACAGTACGAAAAAGCAGTTTCTGAAACCTACTTTGGGAGATTATTGCAAGGGGCATGCCAATGCCAGTGCGGTTGTTTAGTGTGAAAAGAAAGAAAGCGAGAGGATGGTTCACACTACTCCACGCTAGCCGTTGCAGCACTCAGCAACAGGCAGCTAGTCGGTTAACCAGTTGGCCTTTCACGCTAACCAGACCCCTTCCCTCCGTTTACGCGCTCCCCTCCTTCTCCATCTGTCCCACGCCTTCTTCCCCCTTCCTTCCTCACGCGCCTTCTCCGCTTCTCTCTCTCCTATATATACCCCTTCCCTCCCAACGTCTTCCTCTCAACCCTCCTCCATTCAAGCTCCTTTGATTTCCGCTCTCATATTTCTTCTCCGACTTTCTCAAACTCTTTCGTTATCATGGCGCCGGTGACCACGTTCAAGGCCTTTGCCGTTCTCCTTGTCGCCGCTATCTTCGCCGCCGTGGCCTCCGCTCAGGACTTCGACTTGTCTCCCTCGCCGGCTCCTGCTCCCGATGTCGGAGCTGCGGGATCTGTTTCCAGCTCCGTCGCAATCATCGGTGCCTCCCTTGTCTTGTCGATGCTAGCTATTTTGAAGAACTAGACTATGTTCCATTCATTTTATGATCATACGTTTTATACACATATACACGCATACTAATGGATTATTTTACAGAGTGGTGATTTGCTTTATATTTGTCGATTTAGAGTTGAGTTTTGTGGCATTCAAAATAATATCTATATGATTTCGAAGACATACGTGTTCGTTTGATACTATATCTATACTATATCTATACGTGTTCGTTGGACTGAGAATGAGTTTAACACTGGACCAGAACATTTATATCAGGGTTTCAAGCTCTGTACGATCGTTATCATGATTCCATAGCTCCACTTTTTTTCCCTCACTTGTTTTTTGTTCCTCTATGCTTAACTGAAAATAAATGTGTACACAAAATTAGGTCAACTGATTAATGATGAATCACAATCATATTAATCCTTTAATTTTCCATCAATTAAGCACAAAATACTGTTAGAACAAATTTTTCATATAGATCTCAATGAATTATTCGTAACAATAAACTTTTAAATTAACCATCCGGAAATTCTGCTAAATAAGATGTAATTATAGAAGTTAATTAAATATAGTCCTTCAGTTAAAATATTGTGAGAAATGAGTTACTACTATATACTTTTCACAGGAAATAAAAATCAGAAAAATAGATGAATTGACGGTTTAATACATTTTCTGGAAGTGTCGATATATGGTATTCAGAATCTTTCTATATACATATATATATATATATATATATATTTGTATCTCTGAAATTTCTTAGTTAGTTATCTCGATCATATTTCTTCCTCTTTCAATTTTTATTTAAACTTAAACCCACCCCTCTACAGTTTAATCCTAACATGCATCCAAATGAACATCGCAGGCGAACACACACAAGCAAGTTATCGTTTAAAGTTAATCCATTATACCCTCAGGCCTCAATGGACGTGACGAGAAACGTTAAATAAAACTATTTATGCAACCGAAATAAAATTATTATGCTATTAGATAAGCATCCTAGAAATCTCATCATCGCTATATATAACTTCCATTAGTTTAATCTTCAATCGTGTTTTGATCAGAGTTCTGCTTCTGCATAAGTAACTTTAAACCAAACCCAACGCAATGAACATATTCTTATAGATTGTCTAAACATGTGCTTAAACTTTTGTAGAAAAGTAACTATCCGAAGTCACATCTGGTCATATGCGTTATTTGTCTTTAACTTTAATTTTGTTTACTCAGATCAATTATGTACTATTTTTATTATAAAACCTTATTTATAAATTATAAATTATATTTTATAATTAGAACCGGAGGTAATATTTAAGCAGCTGTGTCATTCCAAAAAAAAGAAAAAAGAGAGAAATAAATTGACCCGGAAAAAAGGTTTCAACGAAAGTAGCGGTCGAGGAGCGGAGGCCCTATAGCCTGAAGGGACAGTTTTATGAATCTAAATAGCAGAATTTATTGCTATCAATTACAAATAATATTTAAATTATAATGAGACGAAAAACCTTTGAAATTTGTTGTTGTTATTACAGCTTCCCCACATCTTCGAAGGTTTACCCGCCATATTCCCCCTTTCCCAAATGCTATTTAGCAAACTAGTTCAATTAATTTTATTTTTAAAATTTATAATTTCTTTCTTAGACTATTTTTATCAAGTACACATTAAAAAATAATGTTTATCAATGAGATAATTTCAATACAAATAATTAACAAGAATTTTATAAGTATCCCATCCACTGTTATTTTGACTTGGGTGGATGGGTGATAATATGTTTCAGTAAACTGGCGGAATGGAAAAGCCGCTCGGTTCTCCGTACTGAACGGTGTCCCTGTCCCCTGCATTTTCATTTCTTCGTATACAATAAATCTAATAGCACTCCAGATTCTTTAAAGCTAATTAAAATTAAAAATTCAATTGAACTGATGAGAAAGAAAGAAATGGAGGCAAAGGTCACTGTGTGAGATTCATCAGAATAGGAGTAAATCTGTTCTCAAATGTCAACCCCAACCCCCCAAAAAAAAAGAAGCTAAAGATTCAACAATTCCCCTCATTTCACACTAGAATGCAGCATCATGGAGAATCATGATGGCTCAGCAGGATTCTGCTCTTCATTATTTGATACTTTAGGATCTTCATGACCCGACGAACTACCAAGTGTCTCTGATGGGGGCATATCAGGAACAGACAAAGATGAACCACCCTGCCCCGCTACAGAAGGCACAACACCCATTGCTTGATCATCAAAACCTTCAATACCAAACCACCATGAACCATCCGGACCCTGATGAGTTAATGGCATAATCTCAAATAGATTCAAGTCTTCAGAATCAATGGCGTCTGAATTAGAATCTAAAACTTCAGACATAGCAGCCAAGCCAAAGGAAGGGTCAGTTTCATCATTTGAGGTGTCAGCATCAAACTGCATTGAATTAACCAGTGTCCCTGGTAAACCCCTTATCTCTGAAGGATACATCTCATTGAAAAGCTCTAAATTTGGAGGAAATTCTTGACTTGGCAAATCCAGATATGATCTGGGTGGAGCTGGTGGTGGTTTGTGATGTATCCATGTATATGAACCAGGCTTCACTGTATGCTGAAAGCAAGAACATCGAAATCACACTCTAGACTTATCACAGCAAAAAGTTACACATTAAAAAGTAAAGTCATCCAAAAACAATCACAAGTAACCAAAAATCCTCTATACAGATTTTAGAAATTCAGGCAGTACCACGGTTCAGTAAGACTTGGTTTCAGAACACTGCTTCTCTAAGTTTATTTCTTTATCTATCCATTTATTTTTCTTCCCTTGTTCCCCTTGAACATCTTGTTTTATCAATGAAAAGGCTATGAACATTACAATAGGCATGGCATTTGCTGCGACACAACAAAATATAGACCTCAATTGAGAAGAAAACGGAAAAATATTTAATATGTCTATAGACTGCAGATGATTTCTGAGAGAAGTGGAAAAAGATTTCATTGTTATTCAAACATAGTTAGACACAAGGAGCTAATTTAGAGTTTCTGAATATTTTCAATGCTATATAGACAACTACTATGCAAAAGAAACACTAGTTTCCCGGGAAAATCAAATGAACACGGTCATTTATAGCTCTCATTTCCTAAGTGAAAAGGCAAAAAGACACCGTAGGGAGGGCAACTCATTTACCCTGTAGAAACAATTATTCCTAAAGGGACAATATCCGTTTCCCAAGTCAAAATGTCTGCAATTAATCAACCTGAAAAGAAAAACAATAATAAACAAGTAAAAACCGTGTATAAGTTAAATCAGCTCTTTTCAGTCTCAATTGAATTGAGTTGAGATTATCTACGTTTTTTTTTTTTTTTTCCAGACAGTCCCCAAGTTATCTCTTCACTAGGCATAAAAAGTCAGTCCCTCAGCAAAAATAATAAGGGGGAGTGT
The DNA here is from genome assembly GCF_004799145.2 of Neltuma alba. Lineage (NCBI taxonomy): Eukaryota > Viridiplantae > Streptophyta > Magnoliopsida > Fabales > Fabaceae > Neltuma > Neltuma alba. Next base: position 46,557 of record NW_021634760.1, on the reverse strand, counting down.
AACAAAAAAATATATCTCACTTCACAAGGAATATGACAAGGGGAGAGGAAAGAAAGCCCAGTTGCCCCGTCAATGAACACTGATGGACCCTTCAGCAATTGACCATAATAAATAAAAGAGTAAATTATACAAATTTTCCCAGAAACTTGAATTTAGTGATCACTTAAGCCAATAACATGCAGGGGCAATTAAGTAAGTAGATAATAAATTACTTGCAGCTTGTCTTGTAGTTGCCAATAATTTCCTGTTTCTCTTCCATTGTAAAATACCAGACAGTACTTGGAATCACGTAATATGATAACTTCCGGCATATGGGGCAGGTCTTCACATTTCTATTGGCCGGTAACTTTATAAATGAGGTTGGAGCACTACTACGCCAATTCCTGATACATGATAAACAGAAAGGATGATTGCACGCAGAAAGAATACCAAACTTACATTCATCTGCTTTAGGCTTTGAAAGAACACGTTCATAGCAAATCCTGCACTCTATTTCTTGACTTTTATTCAAAATCTCAAGGTACTTTTCCTTTTTCTCACAGATTTGCAAATGCTCCTCTTTTTCATTTGGTTCAGAATGATACAGGCAGAACCTTTTACAGTAAACACATAGTTCTCCAGGAATACAAGAACACTTTTTTCTTGATGGTAAAGCAGTACTGGGTTCGCTGGCATCATAATTCTTTTGGTAATCTTGATGCTCAAGTTTTATACTCTTTCCATGTCTTTCAAAATTCAGGAGCTGACTTCCATGTTCCAAAGATTGTGCCTGAGAAGTTTGGATATGTTTATATTTGCATTGACCACCAAAAGCACATATGCCTTTCTGATAGAACCTACAAATCTGTTTTCAAAATGTATGAGGAAAGAAATACAAAATTGTTAAGTATCATTAATTGGTAAGTAGGTAGAAGGAAAGCAGAATAAGAAGGAAGCACATTGATTGAAGGATTCTTTCTGTCATGAGAGTATTCACACTGGTCCCCTTTGGTACATGCTCCGCGAGCAAAGAACTTGCAATGCCTAAAGGATCCCCAAATTTAAAATGAACAAATTACAACAATGAGTAATTGGAAGAATAATTGATCTAAACAACTCAGATTGAAGAGTAGAGATGAGTAATGAAGAGGAGAGCAACCGATTTGAGTCAACACACAACATCATCATCAACAACAACAACAATAACAAGTCTTATTTCACGAAATGAGCTTGGTTACATGATTGCATGACACCATTATGCTCTATCAGCAGCTAACTTCTCAAAAATGCCATCTACCAAAAGATCTCACTTAATAACTTCCTTGGGGATGTTGAGTTAATACACATAAAGAAAATGCACATCATAATTTCAATTAATACACAGAAGAAAATAGGAAAAAGCCTTGGAGACATTGGCAGAAAGAAGTCGTCATGAGCATTTGATCCCGCACAAATGAAAAATATACCTCTAGCATCACCAGCCCATTAATAACATAGGTCAGACATTAAAAAGTTAACTAAATTGTAGGGAAGGCTTCCTCATTTATCATTCATGCTAAGGAACCCATAATAGGTAAGAAAAAATTAATTTCACAGCCATTACTTGTTAAAATTATCCATCTAACTAACCATGACCCACAAATGCCCTTTATTTCTTCGTTCGCGCCTGGACCACTCATATACGTAAGAAAGAAAAGAGTGAAAACCAAAGAAATCACTGTGAACATAAAGAAAGGGGAGACAATGAAATGTTTCTTGTAAAAGGACTGAAAATTTACTCAATTAATGAAGCAATATCATGCGATTTAATTGAATTTGAGAGACACACACGCAGAGGGGGCCAAAAAAAAAAAAGAACAATTCACCTCTTAGGCATAGGGAGATCTGCGAAATTTGTTGCGAAGAATCACAAATCTGAAGAAGATTTGAGGTTATGAATAGGGGCGTCCCTGTTCCTTCAGCCTTTTCTTGTACTCATAGGACTGCCCTTACATTGCAGTTTCATGATCAAGCCTCACTGGCATTTAGATGGCACACAACACGTGATCAAAGATACGACAACGGCAATTTTCCGTTTAATCCTAGCCATTTTCTTGATCCACAAGCCTTGTCATGCAACACAAGATAAAACATCAAAGCACACCGTTTTGAGACCAATGAAATGATGCACTTGATCAGTCCTCTTCTGCCAAACATGATGTGATTTCGATTGTTTGTATTGCAAATCTTTTCCTTCCAATTAAACACCCTAGACATTGTTTTTCGCCCTTGAATATCAACCCTCAAATGCATCACCAAATCCATCTAATTCTAGTTTGCCTTGTTCCTGTTTTGATTTAAACCAAATGGCATTCTGTCTTGTAAATATCGTCTTCTTTGTATGCATTTTAAAGCGATGATAGTGATGGTCATCCTCTTCTCTTTATGCAAAGTCTTAAATAGTGATTGTATAAACTCTTACCATATTTTGCTGCTCTTCCTTGAAATTGAAGCTTGATCATGTATCAGTCTACATAAAGTAAATGCAATGCATTGCTAATGAAGGCTATGCAACTTAATTATCCGTAAGTATCTCTTTGATCTCTCAAAGTCTTGAAACAGGCCCTAACCATGGTAAGCCCTCAAGATACAACTCATGCAAGATATACATTCAAGAGAATTATAGGATTGTCCTTTTGCAATGGCTTCTGATTATCTAACACTAGTTCGTAATTGCACAAGAAGTTAAAAGAGTACTTGTACTTGAAGCTAGCCTAGAGCCTAAGGAACAAAGATAGTTATATGGAGACGTGCCAAAAGGATATACTATAAGACGATCCACCAAGTAAAGAGAACCAGCATAACGAGATTAAGCTGTTGAAAGTTCCTTGTTTAAGGCTATAAATCTTCTTCATAAATTCTAGGCTTAAATGATAATGTAAAACTCGTTGAATCTTTTATCACTTAGGTGAACATATTATTTCTATACTATAACCTAATGGGTTTTCACATCATACGTGCTGCAGGAATGTACTTCGAATGTAGGGTCAAGGGAACCTCATCCTAGTTATCTGACCGCAACATTAGACTACGAAATCACCAATTTATATCCAGAATAAACTAAAATGGAGAGAATAATATGATTTTGGGAAAAATCAACGGATAGAAGTTCATATGCAGATTGCTTTCAATTTGTGAAAAATGGTTTTAAGAGGTCAATCTAGTGTCACCTAGATCTCATCTTCAATATTTACTACAACTCTTGTCACTTTCCGGTTCAATTGAATTCAGTGCACATAGACCATTTGTCATGATTATTTCTGACTGATTAGGACTTCCATTAACATAATACCATCTTGTCATTCTAGATTCATCCTAGGATTAACCAAGCAGTGATTAGTTGCCAAGTTACTTAATCATGCAAGAGATGAACACGAAGGCATAGGCAATTAACCCACAATCCGTCCTATATCACATGACTTATCATTTAAGAGATAGACAAAGTGAAACACGCATAGCACAAAACTATTATCACCAATCATATGACATAGAAAGTTAACTGGATTAAAAGCATGTATTGATGTAGCAATCTTTAATTGTTCAAAGTAGCGGAAGTAAAGTTAACCTAACCCCTCACAGGGCTATTTCTCCTACCCTAGTCAGGGTTCTGAAAACATATGTGAAAAGCAAACATCAAACCAGAATTACACGTTTGCATCCCTAAGCTAAAGAATTGAGAAGAAGCAGGAGAAAAGAACTTATATTTGTATCTTCTCTAGCATCGGCTCCCTTTAGCTTTTGTGTTAACGGACTCCGAGACTTTGACCTTTTCCAAGTTGCCGAAGAGTATTATTGAGAGGCTCTTTTACACATTTCTCAAGGTATTACTTAACAGATTTTTGGAAATGCCTGTGAACATTACGCTGCCACGTTGATTCTTAGCTGCGACTTCTGTAAGGTTTACCTTGTTTCTCTTCCACATTAATGCGTGACAGAGCATTTGCAACGCCTGTGAAATCTGGGTATGCTAGTAATGTCATGGCTGTAAATTCATATGCACCACGACTCTGATCTTCAGGATGATTTACGCCGCAACATTTGCGATTCTCTGCATAAAGCCGAGAATTTTTGCACCAGTTTAGTGTTTTCCTTCCTCTTCTGGTGTCATTCATGGGCGGCGAAGGAGAAGATGAAGAAACGCAAGCGAACTTCGTAACGGCCAAAGAATTACTAGTCCGGTCCTAAAATCCATTTTCAGTGTAATTTACATTACACAAAATACATCTTATATTTAAAATCAAAGGAGTATTATACTGCTCCGGAGGAATACCATTTAACCCTCAGAAGTCCGTTTTGAACACAAGTACTCCTTTTATCCTTAATATATAACCCATTTAACTTATTTGATTAGATTAAGAAAGTTAAGTAAGTTAGTTAATTATAAAAAAAGTAACATATTTTTTTTCTAAATACACAATAATCATCTTTCTCAATACTCCTCTCTCTCTTTTACTTAATTATTGTTGAGGGAGTATCCATAGAGGTAATTTAAAAAAAACTGATAAATATGATAAATGAATCTTATATTTAGAACCAAAACCAATTCAAGAATTGAGTTCTCTATTAGAGACCAGAGGAGTATTTACTATTCATAAGTGCTTATGTAATTAGAGACTAAACTTTTTTTCACAGATTTATATTATATTTTATAAATCACGATTACAAAATTATTATTTTTTAAACAGGACCTTAGTTTTCACAACAAATGTGCGTAGACCACCATGAAAGCCATTCCAAACACTTGATCGTATACTTAGCCATCTTACATATTCTTGGTCCTCAAATCTAAATCACTCAAATTTCAAGATGCTAATGTAGTATAAATCCAAGGGTAACATTTCCTGATAAAATCAACTAAATAAACTAAGAAAAAAACGCGTACAGATTGATTAAACTGTACAGGATGAGCAAAATGTTTGCCACCTCATTCCTCTTGAGCTGTCCCTTTTTACAAAAAAAAAAACGTTTAACCAAATTATGTAGATTAAAAAAATTAGGTAAAATTAATTAAATATAATAAATATGTAAAAATTGTAATTTTTTTCTCTAAAACATATCCTTATTTATGGGAAGAGAAAATATAAAAGAGAAAATAAGAAAAGGAATTAATGATGAGATAATAAATACATTAGGCATTAAAATAAGTAATCAATATAGACAAAATAAGAAATTACCCAAGAAAAATTGATACTACTTCCGGTCTTTATTATAAAACCCCGTTTGACTTTTTGTTTGGTTCTAATTATAAGACCTCAATCCATTTTATCTCTCATATTTATGCATTTTTTTCAAAATAATCCTTCTAACAATGATAGTTCTAGCCAATACACTTAATTAGCAAGGATATTTTAGGAATGACAACACTTGTTTATTACAAATAACTAACTTAACGTACTTCCTTAATCTCCTCAAATAAGTCAACTGGGTTTTATAATTAGGACCGGAAGTAGTACATCTTACTAATGTTACTTATAAATAAGGACAAAATAAAAATGATAGTTATTTCTTATAAACAAAAAAAAAAAGAGCGTAATGAGTATTTCATTTACCAAAAGTTGATGAACATAAAGCTGAATGTGTGAGTGATGCACTTACTCCATTCACTATTTTGACCAATGCACCTATATATGACAAGTACCTTTGGGAAAACAACCAAAAGAACTGTGAAAGAGCTCAGATACATATGAAACAAGAAAAAAAAGTCTCCATCATCCGAGTCCTTTGATTCAAGCATAGTTTCTACAGCACAACAGTACAAGGAACAAATTTTATTCATAAATGACCTCTTCGCAAACGTCAACCACCACTTACTGGGACTACCATTGTGTCTATCTCCATTTTATGATCCCACAAAAATCCAAAAACGGCCAGATGTTCCACCAAATGTGGTATCAAGGAAATCGAGCTCCATGCCAAAGAGTTAGAACTAGAGATGATGGAGCAGAAGAGCCAGTGAAGTAAAATATCCATATCAATCATCAAACATCTTAAGGAGATGCTTCTTGATTAATTCACTGCGAGCTTTTGCCCGAGCTTGCTGAGGACCTATATTTACTACAGAAAGATAAGCTCCAACAGCAAATAATGAAGCACCGGTGATAAAAGCACCGGCAGTTATGGCTAACTGCCGTGCTGTAGGTGGATATGACCACAAAACCATAGTCTCTGCTTAAGGTCAGTTCAGCTCACTGTCGTTATGCAGCCTCGTTCTAATGCATCACTTCTGTGTCTTGTTTGAGCCTAGACAAAAGGTCAGAAGTCAGAATTGTCGTTAGTGATAAACATATGGAAACCAAATCCCTCCCTCGAAAAATCAGACATGTACGAAGTACAAGAATTCTATTTCATTTTTCTAGGCACCGGCCGTGTCAAAAACTGTTCATATAGTATCCTCATACCAATAATTAAAGGAAAACTCAGGTTAAATTATACCACTCGTACACTTTTTCAAATTATCACTCATAGAAAAGTTTCAGAATTAGTCACTGGATTCTATTGTTTCCATACATGTAATTCCCAATGTGGAGAAACAGAAAAACTTTGTTGGAGCTTGTCTCCTAAAAGTAGGACAACTAACAGAAAAATGGCGAAGGAAAATCGATGCCTGAAGATGGTGGTTTGTTAACGGTGAATTGATAAAATCGTATGACGGGATGGTATCTACTCACAAACAACATCAAGCGAATGCAAAACCTCTGCCATTGACTCAAAGCTAAACCCAATTGCGAAGGTATCCACAAAGCTACCATCAACACAATCAACATGAAACCAACACTTGACAACATAATTGACATTATCAATTCTCAATTTAATAAAATTCATCCCCCAATATCAACAATGCTAGTTCTAGTTGAAGTTTGCTACTACTATACCAACACCCATATTCTCAATCTATCCTATGTGTGTTAAAATCAATGATTGAACTTACAAATCACCTCAGGAAGCTGACAGTTTCAACAGAGAAGTATGTGTAACACAATTTCAGCTCTGGACTAAATCTGACTGTAGCCAGGTATCTTTCTCACACCCCTTTCCCTCATCTTATTCCTCACAGCAGAAACATCAAGCCATCGCTCCGCAGCTGCATAGATATTAGACAATAGCACGTAATTAGCAGCATTTTCAGGATTAAACTCCAATAGTCGATTAGCAGCAATCTCTCCCAAGTTTGAATCATTATATAACTTGCAAGCCCCAACAAGTGCACTCCAAGCACCAGCATGAGATTCTATAGGCATTGATTTTATAAGTTCATAGGCAGCCCTCATATGCCCTGATCGGCTAAGAAGATCAACCATACATGCATAGTGATCAGGAGAAGGATTAATGCAGAATTTTTGCTTCATGGAATTGAAATAATTCCAACCTTCATCAACAAGTCCAGAATGACTACAAGCTGTCAGGATAATTGCGAAGGCCACCTCATCAGGAACTATTCCTTCTGTCAGCATCTTATTAAAGAGGTTTATAGCCTCAACTCCGTGCCCATGAATTGACAACCCCTGTATCATTGAACAATATGAGATTAGATCTCGCTTAGGCAATTTTTCAAACAATTTTAATGCCCTCTCCAAGTTTCCACTCTTCGCATTCATATCCATAAGAGCTGCCATCACATGATTTGTTTTAAGATCAACAAAACACTCACATACATAAGAATCAACCCACCGTGTGAGTTCTATACACCCCAACTGGGAACAAGCGGACATCAAGCTTACCAATATGAATTCATCAGGCTTTACATTCAAAGACTCCATCTCTAGAAAAATTCGCAATGCTGCATTAGGCTGACCATTCTGGACATAACCTGATATCAAAGTAGACCAAGCAACAAGATCCTTATTTGAGCATTGATCAAACAATAATCTTGCAGACACCATATCACCACTCCTTCCATAGGCATCCATCATAGTCGTAAAGGAAACAACATTTTTTTCAAGCATGGAGTCAAAAATACCTCTAGCATTGCCCAAATCTCCCACTTTTACAAACCCTTGAATCATTGCATTCCATGAAATGACATTTCTCTGCGGCATTATATCAAACAACCTCTTTGCTTCCATAACATCTCCAACAGCAACATACCCAACCACCATAGCTGTCCAAGAAACCACATTTCTCTCAGTCATCTCATCAAATACCCTACGAGCATCACTGGTCTCTCCACATTTGCCGTACATGTCAATCAAACTAGTTCCTACAAATACACACTGTTCGAACCCACACCTCACAATTGATCCATGAATTGATTTTCCTTCCCACACAATGCATAAATTTGAACAAGCTTTAATCACAGGTGGGAATGTGTAGTTATCAGAAAGACAAGCCTCTCTCTTCATGCGTAGAAAAACATTAAGAACATTCACAAAGAAGTTCTGCTGGCAGTACCCTCTAATAAGAGAGTTCCAAAGCAAGGTGTTAGGTCTGATAACACGATCAAAAACACTTTTTGAATAATTAAGAGGAGCAAGGGAATTGGAGAGGGAAATGAACTTAGCAATGACATCATGATCTTGCTCTAACCCTTTGCTGATGATTTGCGCATGGACTTGGTATAGTTGCTCAAGGGTCTTGCAAACTTTAAGGATGGATATGATGCTAGTACCTGAGAATTTTAATAGCCTACAGCCTGTAGAGGCCAAAGAATATGTGGAAAGCATTGGAAAGAAACGCCAGCATTTGCAGAACGTTCTGTTTTGGGAAGAGTACAATATCACCCAAAATGGAAACAGAGGGTAATATATCAATATTCTTTTTTGATAACCATGGCTCATTTAAATTCCTAGACAACTAAGGAGACATATTGATGCATAGGCGAAACCAAAGAATACACGTGTCACTGCCAAGTAAACATTAATGTCAACATAGGGGAGTTTGTCAGGTTGTTAATTTTAAGTTTGTGAATCATTTTCTTTGCTCGTGGAGAATCTTTCAGAGGGGAGCAATGAGAATATTTTCATGACAACAGGGATGTTCAGTTAGTGTGCTTGATTTTACTTACCAACACACAGTATGTACTATATTTTACATATTTCTCATATTTTTTCTTATATTGGAAACAGATTTGCAGATTCTATCGAGAAAGAATATGTGCTCATGGTAGTCAAGGCATAAATAAACAGGTTCGAGCCCAAAGCCTAAATTCTGATAGAAATGAAAAGAGTCTAAAACCTAAGCATCAGCATTACCAAAGAGTTGGTGATTCCAATGAATCCAGCATCGCCATTGTGAAAAATGTGTTCTTGTTTTCATGAAAACAAATCAGGTATTGTAAAAACATATGCTTTCTCACTCTGAACCAAAGGAAAGAAAGGAACATTTTGGGATATTACAATAGAACTTGAAATCCAAAAAATTCTGGGTTTTGCATTTTGAGGGCATTAATTGTGAGCGTAATGTAGTGGAACAGTAGTGGGGATTGAAGAGGGAGAAAGGCTCAGACTGTGAGAGAAAGGTTCAGACTGTGAGATACACTTTGCCTCTTCTTGAAGAGCAAGTTAGAAGAAACCAAAGACAGTTTTACCCAAAAATAAAACAGAAAAGGAAAAAGAAAAGCAAAAAAAGACAGAAGAAGAATGAGAAGATTTCAGCAACCTATTGTGAAATCGTGGTGGCCATCATCGGTGTCTAAGTGAAGAAAGGTAAATAGGAAGACTCATACCGAGAATTGAATGGTACCTAGTTATGAAACTCAATTTCCAAGGCAAATTCTAGATGGTTCCCGTAATTTAAGGCTCAAATTAGCTTAGCTTTCTTAACACAGAATTGAGACCAAAAGCATGATTAAATCATGCTAATAGACGTGGGAAAACAACAAGAGCTTGTGCAGAATTTAAACCCAACTCCAAGCCACAGTGAAAACCACAATTTAAGACTAAAACACTCATGCCAAACAAAGACTTAGAAAAGCTTTGACCCGCACTTTATGTCAAATCAAACAGATAAGCAGGTATTACTAGAGGTTCAACCAACTTTTTAAAGAAGAAGAAGAAGAATGAACATATGAGCGCAGACTTCCTATCAGCTGAAACGCAGTGAACTTCTACCCCAGACAATGCAAATTAGGAGCAAGACACCATAGTTGAAATAACAACAAATTTTCTGATATATTTCCGCACAAGAAAAAGATTGTTCAGAGTAGGAAAAGTTATAAACCCTATTTCTATTGGAAACAGGACTACACAAAATAATCCCCTTCTAAGTAAAGTTCAGCAAACTTAACTTCTTCCAAATAGAAAATCGAAAAACCATCTGAAGGGAAGCACAACCAAATCAAAATGAAAGAAAAGAAAAAAAAACCATCCCCCAACTACCAAATCATAATAACTAGCTCACCTCTTGCAACAAAATCCACAATTTATACAACCCAAAGGAGCAAGGATGGTAAAAGATAGACTCTTACTCTGGATTTCCTTCCTAAACATCAACAATGTAAGCCTTCAATCGGGAATATGATGACTGACCTTCACAGCGGAATACGCATTCCGTCTAACCACCTAAAGATCAACCATGGATGCGTTCAAAGGAAGACTAGGACCTTCGAAGTTCGAACCTCGTCAAGTCGGGAGAGGAAGGAACCGAGCGGGGTGGCTTCCAGCGAAGTTTATTTCCCGGCAACCAAGCGGGTCCTGATTTCTAACCGCGGGAACCAAACTATAACCACACCAAAAAAAAAAATTGCTAGGCCCAATTAACTTGTGAACTTTCACCAGTATTTTTCATAAAGTCAATTTACTTTTTAATCAAGGGTATAAGGGGAATTTCATAACAATATGATGAATAACACTAAAAAAAATAATTTCCATTATATATAGGAACAAATTTTACACCAACTTCATTTCAAATATAACGTGGGTTTTAAAAAGTCTCATGTTGTATTTTCTGAATTTCTAAGGATAATTAATGTCTTTTTCTCAAATGCCCCTAAAAGTATACTCCATCTTCCGTCCCTTTTTAGAAGAAAAAATTTCTTTCATGATGGTGTTTTTAAATATAAGAAACAAATCTTTATTATTTAAAATTTTAAGCTAATTTTTTATTTTTACCTTTATCAAATATATATATCACTTATTATTATCTCTCTGGAATAAATTTTTACTCATTATATCGTATACACTCTTTTTACAAATAAGGATATAATTAGAAAAATATAAATATACCCAATACATTTATCACTTTTAACTAAATTTGACTAATATTTTGAACTGTCATTTTGGTAGTTCTTTTAGTGGGCGAGTATTAAAATTTCTTATTCTACATATTGATACTACATTTGCAATGGATTGGGTACGCTGCATGTTGATACACACACGTTTAGATTAATGATTAAAAAAGTAGCTTATTGTCAAATTTGACTTTTAAAAAAGTTAGATTGGGTAATAGTTAAATTGGGTGATGTGAATTGTATTTGAATTAGATTTTGTAAAAGTTAGTTTGTGAAAATAAGTTGTTTGGATTATGATTGAATCAGTAATTTTAGTTTGTAAAATTATCAAAATGAATAAGAATTTTATTAAATAATGAAAAATAAAAAAATTATCAATTTACATAATATAATAATTTTAAATTATTTATAAGCTGCTGTCGATCTCATTTTTTTTATTTTTTTTATTTATTATAAGGGCATATTTGAAAATAAAAATATATTTCTAACTTATTTATTACTTTCAATTACTTTTAACTGATTTTTTATTATCTGCAAATTAGTTATTTGAAACTTATAATAAAAATCAGAAGAAGTAGTAAATTTCTTAACTTTTTTCTCTCCATGTTTTAAAAGCCATAAGTCATAAGTAACTAATTTTTACTTATAGCTTTTTGTGTAAAAGTCAAATTGTTTAATCGCCAATCTGAGTATCACAAAGTTTTTAAACGTGCTTATGCTTCGAAAAAAATAACTTAATGCTCTCCAAACGCTGAAACAAACAGGCACTTATTGATACTACATTTTGAACTGTGTGAACATGGTAGTTGCTTGTTGCCATTAGTACATCTTCTTCCATGATTTCTGACTCTGTAATTACCCAAGTGTAATTGTTGATCCAAACTCCTGAAAATAGTGGGGAAAGAAAACACTGGTGTTCTGATCATTTGGAAACCAAACAACATCCAAACTTAATTTATCGTTATGATTCATGCTATCAAAAAGTTAGTATTTTGAAATACTCCTACGTACCCATCAAGTGCAATGAATAAAGTCTTAACTAGTTTTTATAGTTAGAATGTGATGGACTATCGACTATTTTACAAAAATTCATGTCCTTCTACAAAATTGAACTTCAATTCAGAAGATCATTGAACATGAAGAAGAAGTAGATATAGGCCAAAGGGGAAGAAGTAAGCACTGAAATTACCACATGATTTGATAAAAACAGGTACATGAAACTGCACGAGAGAAGAAATGAAAAAGGAACCACAGAAAAAACTAGACACCAAACAGGATTCTCACGGAAATTTCATATTTGAACAACCTTCTAGTGAAATAAAATAGCTACAACATAGAACAGAACAGAGAAACCCATGAACCCAGCAGAAACAGAGGAAGCTGAGGCTGATCCAGCAGTAGCAGCAACCATTGCTGATGGAGAAGGAGCCAGATCATAGTAATTCTCGAGTTCAAGCGCATTAATCACCACATTCTTTGAAATCAAACACACTGTTGTCACAAAACCCAGAGCTGTCACCAAAGAGAACATGTTGTGCAGAGCAATGGACTCTCCGGGTTCTGAGGATTTTAGCGTGGGAAAAGGAAAGAGAGGTTTTTGCCTTTTTAAGATTGTTTGAGGAAAAAGAAGTTAAGAGGATGTAGACAGAATTTAGACCACTGCATGAAGATCGAGCTGTCAAGAAAACAAAGTCATGGGTTTAATGTGGATTGAAATGTGTCTTTGGATTCCTTCCGTTCTCTAACTTTCATGCTGCTCAAAGCTGTGCGCTTCTGCAGGTGCAACTTCTCTTTTTGTTTTTAGTTTGACAAATATGATAAAATATGTCAAGGTCATCATATGACTGACACGAAGTTTGAATGAATGAATCATATTAGAAAAAATTGGATCGAAAATGAAAGCTTTATGTACACTTTCAGAGTGTTATATTTTCTTATTTACTGCCATATCATCCAATGAATATCATTAATGCTCCCTTCGGACTCATAATATAGGACATCTTCTAGAAGGAGTCATTAACACTTTGATAGTTTTAAATGGTACTTGCACCCTGCGATTCTTAAAATAATAACTACTTAATCAATTTAGTTAGATTAAAGAAATTAGAAAAATTAATTATTTGTAATAAATATAAATTGATTTTTTTAAGATATCTTTTTTAACCATAACTATCATTAGATGAATATTCCTTAATATGCGTAATCAATAGTAATATTTTGAAAAATGAATTATAAATGTGTGAGACAAAATGTGTTAAGATATTATATTTAGTACCAATTTTAACAATGAATTAGTTCTTATATGAAAAACAAGAGATATTATTAAATATTTTTTCATTCACACCAATATTTAATAAAAATAGTAAGAACGAGTAGAAAATAGAAATTAATATAATGTTTGGAATATAGTGTAATTACTAAAAATAATATTAAAAATCGTTTGTATTTTATGACACGTTTTGGTGATTTTAATTGTTTTTAATTCATATGTATCAATTAGTTAGGAGTGATTTATACTTGGGTTAAGAGAGAGTATAATGTATAAAAATTAGAAATAATATAATGTATTTTTGATTATGTACAAATGTACGGGTCCACTTTGATTGACTCAAAATAATGTTGGGAAAATTACGTACAGTCTCACAGAAGGCAATTTATTACTCTGAGGTCTCACGAAATGTCAAAATCACTGACAAGTCCCAAGGGACCTCAGAGTAATATTTTCGATTTGTAAAATGACATTATTGCCCCTCATATTCCATATTCACATTTGCTCTGTCATTGCGATTTACAATCTCAGCAGCGACTATTAACAACCTAATGAAGAGGCGTTAACAATCCTAGCAATATCCGTTAACAACTTACTTTATAGAATCATATAACTTCCACATAAGAGTAAATTATAACCAAATAGTATAATACAACAACTTTAACACTAAAATGGGAAGCTTTTTGATATCATTAAGAATTTTAACTAGATCCAATAGGATTATAGTAATATTTTAATGCGAAGATCCATTTACAACCTCAACAGCGACTATTAACAACCGAATGAAAGGGTATTAACAACCTAAGCAGTATCCGTTAACAACTTACTTTATAGAATTATATAACCTCCGCATAAGAGTAAACTATAACCAAATAGTATAATACAACAACTTTAACACTAAAATGGGAAGCTTTTTGATATCATTAAGAATTTTAATTAGAGCCAATAGGATTATAGTAATATTTTAATACGAAGATGCATTTACAACCTCAACAGCGACTATTAACAACCGAATGAGAGGACATTAACAACCTAAGCAGTATCCGTTAATAACTTACTTTATAGAATCACATAACCTTCATATAAGCGTAAATTATAACCAAATAGTATAATACAACAACTTTAACACTAAAATGGGAAGCTTTTTGATATCATTAAGAATTTTAACTAGATCCAATAGGATTATAGTAATATTTTAATGCGAAGATCCATTTACAAACTCAACAGCGACTATTAACAACTAAATGAGAGGGCATTAACAACCTAAGCAGTATCCGTTAACAACTTACTTTATAGAATCACATAACCTCCATATAAGCGTAAATTATAACCAAATAATATAATACAACAACTTTAACACTAAAATGGGAAGTTTTTTGATATCATTAAGAATTTTAACTAAACCCAATAGGATTATAGCAACATTTTAATGCGAAGATCCATTTATAACCTCAATGGTGAGTATTAATAACCCAAAGAGAGCTGTTGACAATCTAGACAGTATCTGTTAACAACTGACTTTATAGGATAATATAACCTCTAACAACTATATAAGATTAACTTTAAGACTATTTAGTTATAATTTAGTTAGTTATAGTTAGAAGTTATATTATCCGATAAAGTTAGTTGTTAATAGACACTGCTGAGGTTGTTAACAGTTCTCCTCAGGTTATTAATACTTACTGTTGAGGTTGTAAATGGATCTTCGCATTAAAATATTACTATAATCCTATTGGCTCTAGTTAAAATTCTTAATGATATCAAAAAGCTTCCCATTTTAGTGTTAAAGTTGTTGTATTATACTATTTGGTTATAGTTTACTCTTATGCGGAGGTTATATAATTCTATAAAGTAAGTTGTTAACGGATATTGCTTAGGTTGTTAATGCCCTTTCATTCGGTTGTTAATAGTCGCTGTTGAGGTTATAAATGGATCTTCGCATTAAAATATTACTATAATCCTATTGGATCTAGTTAAAATTCTTAATGATATCAAAAAGCTTCCCATTTTAGTGTTAAAGTTGTTGTATTATACTATTTGGTTATAATTTACTCTTATGTGGAGGTTATATGATTCTATAAAGTAAGTTGTTAACGGATACTGCTAGGGTTGTTAACGCCCTCTCATTGGGTTGTTAATAGTTGCTGCTGAGGTTGTAAATCGCAATGACAGAGCAAATGTGAATCTGGAATATGAGGGGTAGTAATGTCATTTTACAAATCGAAAATATTACTCTGAGGTCCCTTGGGACCTGTCAGTGATTTTGACATTTCATGGGACCTCAGAGTAATAAATTATCTTCTGTGGGACCTGTACGTAATTTTCCCAATAATGTTCTGGGATATTTTCTTAATTAAGTCATCAACAATACAACCCAAAAAAAAAAGAACAATAGAAGAAAATAAGAAATGGGGCAAAACCCAAGGCTTCCAATCTCATTTTGCTACTCAACTTGGAAGGGTTTTTCTCTCTTAATGAGTATTATAAATAATATAGGATTAATACAATTTTTGATCCTCCAGGTTTACTCTTATTTTAATTTTAGTCCATCAAGTTTCAAACTATAAATTTTACTCCATCAAGTTTCTTTTTATTTAAAACATTAGTCTCTATAATTCAATAAAAACTTAAACTATTTGACTTCTTAAGGGACCAAAATTTATAGTTTAAAACTTGAAAGACTAAAACTAACATACGGTAAACTTGAGGAACAAAAAATTATATAACCTCAATGATATGTAACATTTTTAGACGTATTAACGCATCTAGTCATAAATCGCAACTCTAAACTATGAGGATGACCCCCCTTTGGTTGAATAATAACTTCAGTGCGTATAATATTTAATTACGAAGGGTCAGAAAATTAGGAGCAAAGAACACCCAAAGTGTTAGGCCCCCAGAAAAAAAGAAGTACAACCAAAGTGCAGATTGCACAGAACAGAGAACTTTGAGGGGAAATGGGTTCTGTTGGACATTGGGTTCGGATTTGTCATTGGTGGGCCGGCCATTTTAATTAGAATTTCCATATAATTAAAACAAGAGTTTCTTAAAATGTGAGAGATACACCTTATAATTCCTTTGGGCCAACTTATCTATGGCCTATTTGTGTTGGCTATTAAAAACATTTGTATGTTTTAAAAACTATTTATAAATGATTTCAAATGACTTTTTATTGTTGTGAGAAAAAAGACCGCTCAAATAGAAGGACTGAAGGAGGTTCTGTTACCAAAAAAAAAGAAAAGAAGGAGGCTCCAAAACTATATCAGTTTGACCTATAATCATAGCTAGGAATATAATAGTGAAAAACATTAAATAAAAAATTATATTCAGGTTCACCTGTAATTATTTGGGCCACACTAAATAATAAATATACACTATAGAAATTATTATTTAACGATATTTATATGATAAAAGAAGACCTGAAGAATAAGACATATTATTTAAGTCCAAAAGAATATACTCTTCCGGTCCTTAATATAGGACCCAATTGTTGAGTTGGTTTTGGTCCTAAATATAACACCTATTTCTCATATTTATCAATTTTTTCTAAATTACCCTTATGGATACTTCTTCAACTATAATCAAGTAGAAGAGAGAGGGGGTATTAAGAAAGATGATTATGATATTTTAGGATAAACGTGTCATATTTCTTATAATTAACTAACTTATCAAACTTTCTTAGTCTAATCAAATTAGTTAAATCAGTCTTATATTAAGGACCCGAGGAGTATTTTTTGTTTCAAACGCCTTATAGTTCATGTGAATTAACATTTATATTTCAAATTCTTCATAATTCTCGAAAATATTCACTGATTTTAACGTCCAATTTTTTTTCCAGAATTTTATAAAATTCCATCCCCATGGCCCAGGTTTGGAAATTGCCTTAACTTGTGAGAATTATCCGCGGTTCCTTAACTCGATCAAGTATGTAGAACTTCTTTATTCTAGTTTTTTTTTTAATTGGAAAAATCCGCAATCAATTAAATTAACACGATTTGATTTAGCTAAACCTGTAATTTAATTTCGTTTTATCACTGAGGATCAGTTTAATATGGCATATAGAATCGACGGAGAAACGCCCGAACTTTAATAAGTCTCATTAAAATCAATCCATTACAAACCCTTCAAGAACACTCTTTCACAAGAAAGAAAGAGAAGGAAGATTACACCCAGCAAACCAAACATAAATGGACAACCAGGAACTCGAACAAGAAATTGACCTCGAACAAGAAATTGACACAAAATCTCAGATCCTACCTTCTTTTCTCGCTCAGAAACCTAGAAATTTCCACTGATTTCTTCTTCCACACTGTAAATTCCCTTCTTCTCCTTCTCTCTACAAACAATTATCAATATATTTCATAAGAATATGACCGTCGCTCGGATCTACAGGTACATGGCAACGAAGGAGAGCACGGAGGCACCGACGAAGGAGCCGAGGGCAGTGGCTCCGCTGGACGGTCCTGGCGCAGGAGCAGAAGCCTCAGTTTCGGCCACGACGGCGGTGAGGGAGGCGGCGGCGAGAACGACGGCGAGGGCAAGCTTCTTCATCTCCATGGCGGATTTGGTAAACAAAGAGGAACTTCTTTTGTGATGTTGAAATCAAAAAGAAGTTTGATTCACCAAACACACCTTAGAACTGAGAATGAGAATATCTGCTGCCTGAGGATTAACGCAAGGCGCAGCAATGCTTTTATAGTGTGTTTTGGGTTGAGGGAATTTCCTAATTATGATATTGGCTTTCCTATTTTTCGGATCACAATTTTCAATAATTGCATAATTTCCAAATTTGGATGCAAAAAAAGTGGGTTTTTTTCTTCGTCAATTTAGCCGTTTCTTGGGGGACAATAATTTGTCAATATATACATATATATATATAATAGAGTATTGTATAGTTTTTTTGGAGACATGAGACCTGTTTTGACCTAGGAAGCTTGAGCTTTAATTTATTTTATTTAATTAGGAAATATAATAATAAAAATCTGGCAAAAATGAAGAATTAAAGGTGGATTCTTTGTTGCAATGAGGTGTAGCTAGGCTGTGCATATGAAAGTAATGATCCTCTGGTGGCAACTAAAGGAGGAATTGATCTGTCAAAAGGACAACTCATTATAAATTTTGATGCTTAATGTATAATAAATTAATGTTAATAATATTCTAAAATCATCATGCATGTGACCCTAAATCATGAAACAAGAAGGAATAATGTACGTAAAAGTTATGAAACATTATTCTTTTGTAATCCTGAGATGCTTCTTTAAACAAGTAGGATATATTGAACTTGACTTTAGCCAAAAAAAAAATATGTGTATTGGACTAGAGGGTGGAGACATAATTTCAATTAAAAAAAGTTTAATGTCAGCAATACCATGAAAAATGACAATAATTTGCTGCTTTCACTCTCTACGAGATTAATGTTTTATTGAGAATCCATAAACTCTACTATACCAATTTTAGTTTAAGTGTTTTTCTATGTGCAATTTTTGATATAAAAACTAATTAGTAATTGAATGTGATTTTAAATATAACATCTCAACTCATTTTATTTTTTAAATTTTTAGTAAAGAGTTCCAACCAAGAGATGATTCTACTGCATATAATTAAAGAGGATAGAATAGTTTAGAAAAACTAGCATACGTTTGTTATAAATTGTAACATCCTTATTTTTAATCTAATATTTAATTAAATTTATAAATAAATATATTTTAGTATTAAGTTAATAAAAATTTTGATATAGGCAAATTATTATTATTATTATTATTATTACTATTTTAATAATGTTTTTGTGTGCGAGTGTGTGTGGATGATATTCTAGAAAATTATACCATAGTATAGAAGTCCCACATCAATTAATTTTTAGAGTGAAGGAATTTGAGGAGCCTATATATAGGAGATAGTGGGTAGAGTTTGAAGTAAGAAAATAATTTTCGCATATATCTGAGGTAGTCTCAGAAAAGTGCTAGTTTTGAGTTTATTAACTGTTAGGTGGACTGAAATTTGGTCAGCCCATTTGGGACATCCAAATCGTTAATTTCAATAGTTGCATTAGGTATGTTTTTTTAACTTATTTTTTAGATTTAGCAGGTAGAATCCTGAACAGTAAATTAGCATTTTAAAGTTTGTTCACCGTTCAATTAAGCTATAATTTGGAGGATAGTATCATGATAGATAGGAAATTAAATTCGATGGTCAGATTAAGGGTTTAACTTCTGCAATGAGAATAACCCGGTTCGTATTAAATCTATTTATCTAAGTCATTCGAAGATAGAACAAAAGTTATAAATTACGGTTTGTCCATTTATGTTATAAATTTGATGATTCTAATAATATAATCTAATAATTAAAGGACACTTAAGCAAGAAAAATCGAGTCTAAATTATATATATTTTCTCATTCCAAACCTTAGAAAAAGGGACTTTTAGGCTAGAATTAGTAAAAATTAAAGCTTTTAGAGGAGAAATTAAAGGCTAGAATTTTGTGAGTAGTCTACTCTAATACTATAGAGATAACATTTTAATTTCATTTGTAGATATAAACTCTATTGTGGTAATTTTCATGTTGGACTTTGGTTGTATTTGACTGTTAGCTAGGAGACCAAGCAACTAAATTTCTATTTGTTGCATGCTCTGGTATAAAGTTGGTGAGCGGCTTTATAACTAATTCTATAAAAGTATATTATATTTTGTATAAACTATCTTGTGAGATGCTATTTTAAAAAAGGATTGACATAGTTTGTATTGCAAGAAATTGGTGATCATGATTATGATGTGTTATTATGAAATTCAGCTGATTATGCATATAAATGTGTCATTTTGAACCCTGTGCATCTATTTTGGGTGGGGAAAGGAGATAATTAGAGTTATTGAAATTCATATACTTGCTACGTGGTATTGGCCTCCATACAAAGCTCTATGGTTGGCTGCTATTATTGTCCCACTAGTTCTTTGAGGGACTGCGACACCCCACTAGTTCTTCGAGGGGGGACCCATGATCCACTGAGTGCTCTGTGGTCTTTGGCACATCACTCATGTGGTGAACTTATCAGAGTTGCCAGTTACATGGAAAGAACTTAGTCCATAGGTCCAGTCTGCGAAAATAAGGAGGATATAACGATGGATTTGGGTTCAGAAATTACATATGACATGGGATATTCATTGATATTTATATCTTTTAAATAAATGAAAAGTATGTTATCTCTTTTGAAATGTATCAATTGCATGAGATTGGTAAAAATATTTGTCTTATATGATTATTGTGAGTTTAAATGTTAAATAAATATTTATCAATTATTATTAACTCTGTGTATTTCACCTAACACCTTGTTAGCCCATGTTAAGGTGTGTGATAGGTAGTGATTTAGTTACTGCGATGTGGTCTTACTCCCGTTGTTTTACCTTCTTTTTTTTTCCCCAGGAAACAATATGTTAGCCGGACCTTCGGGGAAGACTCTTAAGGCTCAATGACTGTAGCTGACAGTGTAGAGCTTGTGGACCTTATTTTATGCAATCTCTTCGTATATTGCCACGTATCAGGACTGCATTCATTTGGGACTTATTTTACCTTCTTAGATTTTTATGTCATTTGACTTAATAAACATATTATACCTTCTATCTTTGGTTTATTTTGTTTAGACATTGGACTAAAGTATTGGTAGTGGGCCTGAGGCCCTTAGATTACATGTAATTGAATTATTGTGGACTTACAATGTGATAATGGCAATTATCGCAAGTTTAGTTGTTGCTAGTATTGACTAATATAGTCAAATCTAAACTGCTATTATAATTTATCATTCAGAGGCATATTGTTTTATAACTATGTTAGCCATGATTACAAATATAGGTCATTTTTTTTCTAACCATGATAGCCTTAATTGAGGTCGAATGCTTTCTTATCATGGTTAGCCCCTTAGTGATGTGATTGTTCTTAAATTACCATGATAGGGTATGTTGACTAGTTTTAGTCCTTTCTATCATGGTTAGTTTTAGTTAGTAAGTGGTGATGTTACATAAATTTCTAAGTTAATTAATTTTTTTTAGTATCATTGAACTAGTTATCTAACTTTTATTTTAAGGGCAAGAGAGAATATAATTTTTCTGATTTTATATAATTAATTTTTATAAAAAATAAAAAAATAAAATGAATAAGGAAAAATGACCAAAAAAAGGCTCAAAAGCACTTAATCTTAAATTAGGTTTGATAACAATACTTTATTTGGTATTGTCAATACTGAATTTGCAAATGATAACACATTTTTATTGCACATTTCTTATTTAGTATTTAGTAATTTTTAGTTTCTTTTTTTGTTATTTTTCTAATGAATAATATCTTCTTAAGTATGGAATAATTTTTCTTTTGAATAATTTGGGTATATTTTTAAAATGAAAATAGTATGTTTTCAATTAAAAAAAAACCATAAAAATATTGCATGATTCATTCACTCGAAAAAGGAGTATAGTGGGCGACAAACACAGAATTCACATTTTGGAATCCCTCTCTTATCTTTAAAGGGCAATTACTTTTTTGGAATAAAAATCAATAAAGTAACTGCACAAAGAAAAATCACTAAAGCAAAGTAAATTCAAGATCATCTTTATACAGTGTTCGCCCATATACATTGTGCAACTTGTGAGGCGGATCAAGAATTATTTTATTTTTTGGCCAAAAAAAAAAAGAAACCAATAAAGTCATAGCTTTATTAAATATCCCATGCGCACAAACGAAAGTTCTTTTTTGGTGTGACTTTCTTTGCTTTTGGTATAATTTTGGAATCGTGGTCTGAACGGCGATAAAAGAAAATATCTTACCCACTAAGGACTTTAAAGCTCTGATTATAGTACCACCATTATAATTAGAAAAATATTATATAAAAATTGAGAGAATGTGATTTTTTTTGGTAATATTACATAATATTCACACTATCTATAATAGTTGGCAAATCAAACTCACAAAATAGTTATTAAAAAAAAATCACAAAGTAAGGAACACACCTACAACTTCATGAATTTTTGGCCCTAGGGACCTTTTTCAAAAACCAAAAATAATATATTGACGAATTAATCTCCCTTTTCCTACCAAAAGGTGTATTAAAAGGAAAATATATGGACCAAAATAGAAGACTTAGAGCCTAAGAATTCTGGTGTTTTTTTTTTCCCCGGTTGTACTGGCGGATTTTTTTTTACTGTTAATAATGTTCCACCGAAAAAGAATATATTAAATTAATAACTATTTTCAAATATACAAAAATTTCCTGAATTAACGTGGACACTTTTTCCTGATTAGTTTCTCAATATTCAATAGTCAACATTCAATCGCAAGTTATGTCCGGAAAAAACAATTAGAAATAATTTTTTATCTTAAATATAAGAAATATTGAATTATTGTTTAATGTATTTATTACGTTGTTATTCCAGAAGAAAATTTTATGACCTAACTATATTAAATTAATTTTTAAGAGCTAAATTTTATTCCTCTTATACAAAATTTTTTGTTTATAAAAAAATTTACAAATCCTTTCAAATTAAGAAAAAAATAATTACATAATTCCACAAAATAAAAGAGTTGAAGAACGGGCACTCCACGCCACGCTAAATAGACCTGAACAATAGCTGAGTAGCAGTCAAGATGAAGCAACGAGCGGGTTAACGCCTTGGCCTCTCACGAAAAACTTCACTGACCCGCCCGTTACGGGCTTCCTCTCTGCCAGCTGTCTACCCCCACGCGCCTTCCCCTTCTATATATACTCCTCATTCCCTTCATCCTTCTTCATCTTTCAGCAGTCTCTCCGGTCTCTTCCATCGAACTGCTTCGCGATCTCCAGTTTCTTCTCCGACTCTCACAAGCTCTCTCTCTCTTTTCCCCATTCGCTACGGCTATGGCACCAATGAGGACATTCAGGGCCTTCGCTGTCCTCCTCGCCGTCGCTCTCTTCTCCGCCGCCGCCTCAGCTCAGGACCCGCTTTCGCCAGCTCCTGCTCCCGTTGTTGGATCTGCCGGATCTGTTTCCAGCTCCGTCGCCCTCATCGGCGCCTCCGTTATCCTCTCAATGCTAGCTATTTTGAAGAACTAGGCATGTGAATTGATTGATTCTTCCTAGTTGTTGGTTGTTGATGATTCGTTCCGTATACACTCAGGGATGTTTTGTCTCTGCACAGAGTGATGATTTCTGATTTGAACTGATTTGTGTACGTTAGAGAGTTAAGATATATGACATTTATGTTTGGGCTCTACATGATTGTTTATATTTATTGTATATGAATGAGAAATAAGAGGTATTTGATTAATGCTACCTATCTTCTGTTTTGTTGGGTGACCGCAAATGAGTTTGTATTTGATTGATTCTCAGCGAAATTTAAAAAATATTACATGAGCACACACAACTGGATTAAAAGCCCACATTTAATGAGTTTTTCCCCCCTATATTTATAAAATTGTTTTCAGAATTATTTCAAGGAGTGCTTACTTAAAATTGAACTTGGTGTATTCTTTATACATGGCCAACAAATTTAGATAAAAAAATTGCTAAAAAATATCCTATTGTAAAATTTACTACTCAAAGGTACTTGAAATTTGTTTAAGAAACCAAGTGCAACACAATTTTAACCTTAGTTGTGTAAGCTATACAATTTGCATATAACTAAATATATATTACATGAAGTTAAAGATATATTGCACATGCTTGAAAAAAAGGTCACACATTATTGAAAAACCTAAGTCATATCTTTAGACAAAGAATTTTGTACTAGAAGATTTTTCAGTAATTTTTTCAAATTAGATTGTTCAAAAAAGAGGTTTCATATTGGTGACAAGCGAAATTTTGCTGCCAAAGTTTTGGTTTTTCTTGAGCTGCTGTATAGTTCAATCAAATTAGTACTCTACCTAGAAAAAATAAAAAAATAATTATTTTACTTAACGTGAACGTTTTATTAATTATGTGTTTGATTAAATTAATAAGGTCCTATAAATACTACTACTTAATTCTAATTAATTAGCATCTTCCCCTGTATTCAGACTTCTTGTCATGGTCTTAACTTTTTGGTTCCAAGAGAACAACTGGACCTGAATGATTCTCCTATTTGTTGGACAACTGTGGTTGACCTGCCTAATATTAACTTGGACGTATTTAAAATAAAATAAGAATAATTTTGAGTTTATGTATTTAATAATATAAAAATATAATACCAATTTATCATTATTCAATAATAAAATACTAGTTTCGGTCCTAATTATAAAATTTTATTTGTAGACTGCAAACGACATCTTATAAATAAGACAAGAGCTCGGAGGTGGTATTAGTCATAAAATATAATCCATGGGCAATTTTTTATTATTTTTTTAATGAAGCATAATACTAACTCTGATCCTAATTATTAGAGCTAGTTGACTAATTTGAGGAGATTAAGGAAAGAAGTTAAGTTAGTTATTTGTAATAAATAGGTGGTATCTTTCCTAAAATATCTTTACTAACCAAGTGTATTGGTTAGAACTACCATTGTTACAAGGACTATTTTGAAAAAAATACATAAATATGAGAGATAAAATAGATTAAGATCTTACATTTAAGATCAAAATAAAAGTTAAATAAAGTTTTATATTAAAAACTAGAGGTAATATGTCAAGAAACAAATGTCAGACTAAACTTTTCATCATCTTTCTCCCTTTCTATACTGCAGGATCAAACATGTGAAAATTAACTAATTTGAATTTGGTAGATGGCTTCTTAATTGCGTTTTCCATACTAAAAGTTGAAAGACATGACTCACAATTTTCTCTAAAAACTATTAACATAATTAAATCATGAAAAGGTTAGCAAAAATAAAAATCATGAAAAGGGTGGTCTTCTTTGTTACAATAACAATAACAAGCTCTATCTCAGTAGATAAGGTTGGTTATATAAATTGCATAATGTTATTGTGTTCTATCAACAATCAAATTTAGATATATTGTTAACTAGAAAGTCTTATTTAATTATCTCATTAGGAGTTCTCCCCAGTCTTTTTCTACTCCTTTTTATAAGACCTCAAATTGTCTGATCCACCCTTCTTATCAACACCTTCAATAGCCTTCTCTGTATATCCCCAAACCAACTCACGATGTTTAACTATTTCCTCTTTAACAGGCGTTACATGTACTCTTGTTCTAATATTTTGATTTTAAACCTTTTTTTCTTTATGAGCATGTGATCAACCTATGCAATTTAAAAAGTTATTCATGTCGGAGATTTTGTTGTCTCAATCAAAATGAAAACATCAACACAGTCTGCGAACACTTGCAACTTTTGGACTCATCTTATCGTTCAAAATATAAACTTCAAATTGAAAAAAAAAATCTTGTGTTTTTAATAAATTTTAATTTTAATTTTTCTGATTATTTAATATCTTTTAATTTTTATCTTGAATTAATTATTTCTTCATACTTTTTTTACTCATTTCTCATTCACCCTTTTTTATAAATAAGAATATTTATTTGGGAAAATAAGTTGTACACATGTGTATATTATTTTTAATTAATTTTAAATAAATTTTTTATTTTTTGCCGACATTAATAAATTTTTAAATGGGAGAATGACAGAAAAAGAAGCTGAAAACTGCAAATCCCAAATCAGGTTTGGTAACATAACTTTATTTGGTATTGACAAGTTTGAATTCGTCAATGATAACATTTTTTTTTTGACATCCCTTGTTTGATATTTACAAAATTCCAACTTCTTTTTTTTGTTATTGTCCCTTTTTAAATTGCACAGTTTGATTATTTGAAAATTATATTTTAAATCGAAAGGAGCAATACTTTAAAAATTACAAGTGCTTTCACATTAAGAAATATTAAACATACAATCACGTTGGCCAAAATAAAAAAATTTATAATCACATACTAAATATTATCTTAGTTATAAGATCTTGTTTATACTTTATAAATAAAGTTTTATAATTAAAACTGATAAGATTAATAAAGAGGGATGATTGGGTTGGCAAAAAAAAAAAAATAAAGAGGGATGATTGGGCCGTCCGCGGCTCCGCGCTTAGTAAACCAGTGGCAATACTCAAGGCTCATGAAGAAGCGACGGAAAGAGTCGGCTAACGAATTGGCCTCTTACGAAAACTTCAGAGTCGCACCTAACCATTCACACGGTCCCTCCGCCGGCGGTCTCCTTCTACGCGCCTTCTCTTTCTATTTGTTATGCCCCTCCCTTCCTTTCCTCCTTGCCTCATGTCTTTGCAATCTCTCTTCAACCGCATCTGCTCTGCGTTCTTCAGTATTGATTTCGGGAGTGTTTGAATAGAAACCAAATCATGGTTTCAGAAGTGCTTTTACGCTTTACGAAGTAAATATATGGAGGAATTTGTCTTGTTTTACAGAAAAGTGCTTCTGAAACTATGATTTAGAGGTTGCCAAACACCCCCTTCATCTAGAAAGAAAATCTAGTGTTAAACTCTGTTTTTTCTCCTTGCGCTAGAGTTTTAGTTCAATCAAAGTGTAGTACTCTACAGACCTAAAAAAAAAAAAACCGTACTGTTTTACCCAAAAAATAGGGTTGTTTAATTTGTCCCGCTCTATTGGTAGTTTGGGACGTGATGGGATGCGATAAAAAAAATTTCAGGACGAGATAGAACGGAAACGAGACGGGATGCGACGTGGTACGGAGTCATTCAGTCCTGTCCTCAAGTATTTATTTTTAAAAATTATTTATTGATAATCATTATTAGATTATTTAATTTACTTAAAAATAATTATTATTTTTATAGCAATTTTTAGCTCTTAAATTATAATATTATCTCAACAAAATCTCTTTTTTTAATAAAATAATTCATAAAGTCATTATATAGTGCTTCTTTTACAGTATTTTTTCAGTATTATTTTTACACCTTTTTAATATTATATAATTAAGCTTTATACATAATTTTTAATAATATTTTTATCTTTAGAAGCTCAATAAAAAATAAGCATTATACCTAAAAAATTCAAACAAAAAATCATAGTATTTTTTTTTTTAAAAGGGGAAATGGGATAGGAAGGACAGGACATGGCACATGAGACAAAAATCTCGTTCCATCCCGTGAACAGTCCTACCCAGAAAAACAAGAAAATTATTTTACTTAATATGAACATTTTAATAATTATGTGTTTATTTAAATTCATAATATCCTTAAAATACTTATCATTAGAAATTTAATACTTTTTTTAGTTCATAAAATTTGGGTTTTTCCCCTCAAATTTGAAATAAGTATTTTTTATTTTTGAAAAAAAAGTTTTAGGGACCAAAAATAATAGTTTCAAATTTCAGAATCAAAATGAAAATAAGACGAAATTTGAAGAACTAACAGCGAATGCTTATAGTTAATTCGACACTTTTTCCTGGTTATTTTCTCAATATTCAATTGTCCACATCCAATCGTATGCACTGCAGCACTGCACCGCATCCCGTCTGCCTCGTGCGTGTGTTTTCTTGGATGAGAAAAACAATGGAATTTTTAATGCAAGTTTTATCCGAAATAAAACAATTATAAATAGGAAAAAAACTTAGATCACATTTTTTATATTTATTACTCCTCCGGTTCTTAATATATGACCTATTTAACTAATTTGATTAGATTAAGAAAGTTAAGTAAATTAGTTAATTACAAAAAAAACGACACATTTTTCCTAAAACATCATAATCATCTTTTTTAATACCTCATCTGCCTCTTCTACTTGATTATGGTTGAGGGAGTATCCATAGGAGTAATTTAAAAAATAATTGATAAATATAAAAAATAGGTCTTATATTTAAAACAAAAAACAACTCAAGAATTGAGTTATATATTAAAGACCGGAGGAGTATATTAAAATTTTTAATCATATATGACTACGTGTCCTTTTTTATATGAAATTATAATTAAATAATATTAAATATTAATATTTTAAAAGTATGACACATGATCATACGTGACTGAAAAACCTAACCCAGTAGATATAAATAACTTGATTTTAATATTATCGTTATAAATAATGTTTTATCTTAAATGCAAGAAATATTGAACCATTGTTTAATGTATTTATTACATTATTCTCGTTATGAAGATTTAATGGGAAATTTTTTTTTCATGATCTAACTATTATTAAATTAATTTTTAAGAGCTAAATTTTATTCCTCATATGCAATTTTTTTTTGTTTATAAAAATTTTTAAAAATCCTTTCGAATTAAGAAAAAATATAATTACATGGTTCCTCAAGATAAAAGAGGTGAAGAACGGGTGCTCCTTCCACGCCGCGCTAAATAGCCGTGTACAGTAACAGCTGAGCAGCAGTCAAGAGGACGCAACGAGCGGGTTAACGACTTGGCCTCTCACGAAAAACTTCACTGGCACACAAGCCCGTTACGCGCTTCCTCTCTGCCAGCTGTCTGCTCCCCACGCGCCTTCCCCTTCTATATATACCCCTCATTCCCTTCATCCTTCTTCATCTTTCAGCAGTCTCTCCAGTCTCTTCCGTTGAGGTGCTTCGCGATCGCCAGTCTCTTCTCCGACTCTCACAAGTTCTCTCTCTCTCTTCTCCATTCGCGACGGGTATGGCACCAATGAGCACATTCAGGGCCTTCGCTGTCCTCCTCGCCGTCGCTCTCTTCTCCGCCGCCGCCTCAGCTCAGGACTGGCCCTCCCCGGCTCCAGCTCCCGATGTTGGATCTGCCGGATCTGTTTCCAGCTCCGTCGCCCTCATCGGCGCCTCCGTTATCCTCTCAATGCTAGCTATTTTGAAGAACTAGGCATGTGAATTGATTGATTCTTCCTATTTGTTGGTTGTTGATGATTCGTTCCATATACACCCAGGGATGTTTTATCTCTGTACAGAGTGATGATTTCTGATTTGAACTGATTTGTGTACATTGGAGAGTTGAGATATATGACACTTATGTTTGGGCTCTACATGATTGTTTATATTTATTGTGTATGAATAAGAAATAAGAAGTATTTGATTGATGCTATCTATCTTCTGTTTTGTTTGGTGACAGCAAATAAGTCTGCATTTGATTCGTTGATTGATTATCGGCGAAATTTAAAAATATTAATTTCATCCAAAAAGACAACCTAGTGTTAAATTTCATTCTTCCAATTATACTACTGCCATTATATTCCGTAACACATAAGCGCACACAGCTGGATTTAAAGCCCACATTTAATGAATATTTTTTTTCCTATATGTATAAAACTGTTTTCAGAATTATTTCAAGGAGTGCTTATCTAAAATTGAACCGACGTAGTGTATTCTTTATACATGGCCAACAAAATTAAATAAAAAATTGCTAAAAAAATCTCCTATTGTAAAATTTACTACTCAAAGGCACTTAAAATTTGCTTAAGAAACCAAGTCCAACTTATTTTTAACCTCATTGGTGTAGAATATACCTTCAGCTGGACAATTTGCATATAACTAAATATATATTACATGAAGCTAACTATATACTACCTCCGGTCCTTATTATAAGACCCCATTTGACTTTTTATTTGGTCCTAATTATAAGACCCCAATCCATTTTGTCTCTCATATTTATGCATTTTTTTCCAAGATAATCCTTCTAATAATGATAGTTCTAACCAATATACTTAATTAGCAAGGATATTTTAGGAATGACAACACTTATTTATTACAAATAACTAATTTAACTTACTTCCTTAATCTCCTCAAATAAGTCAACTGGGTCTTATAATTAGGACCGGAGGTAGTATATTGCACACACTTGGAAAAAAAGTCACACATTACTGAAAGACTTGAGTCATAATGTCATATGTTTAGACAAAGAATTGTGTACTGGAAGATTTTTCAGTAATTTTTTCAAATTAGATTGTTCAAAAAAGAGATTTTATTTTAATTGGAATATGATGCATTTGCTTTGGTGACAAGCGAAATTTTGCCTCCAAACAGTTGTTCTTTTTTCCCCTTCTTGAGCTGCTGTATAGCTCAGTCAAATTAGTACTCTACCAGAAAAAAAATGAAAAATAATTATTTTACTTAACGCGAACGTTTTAATAATTATGCGTTTGATTAAATTAATAAGGTCCTATAAAAACTATTACTTAATTCTACTTAATTAGCATCTTCCCCTGCATTCAGATGTGTTGCCATGGGTGTCAACTTTTTGGTTGCAAGAGAACAACTGGACCAGAATGATTCTTCAATTTGTTGGACAACTGTGGTTGGCCATCAAGAACAGGTCACCCATGAGGAATTTTCGTTGTGTCTCCTACAGCTGTGGTTGCCCTGCCTAACGTTAACTTTGATGCATTTAAAATAAAATAAGAATACTTTAGCCAAAAAAAAAGAATACTTTTGAGTTTTGAGGTTGCCTATTTAATAATATAATATAATAGCAATTTACTATACTATCATTAATCAATGCTAATAAACTACTACCTTCGAATCCTTAATATAAGACCTTATTTGATATTTATTTTGGTCATACGATCCCAATCTATTTTGTCTCTCATATTTATACATTTTTTTCCAAGATAGTCTTTCTAACAATAATAGTTCTAGTTAATACACTTGATTAGTAAGGATATTTTAGGAAAGACGCTACCTATTTATTACAAATAATTAACTTAACTTTTTTCTTTAATCTCCTCAAATTAGTTAACTAACTCTTATAATTAGGACCGGAGGTAGTATTAGTCATAAAACATAATCCATGGGCAATTTTTTACTACCTTCGGTCTTTAATATAAGATCTCATTTGACTTTTATTTTGGTCCTCAATATAAGATTCCAATCCATTTTGTCTCTAATATTTATGTATTTTTTTTCTAAGATAGTCCTTCTAATAATGGTAGTTCTATCAAATAAACTTGATTAGCAAGGATATTTTAGGAAAGACAATACCTATTTATTACAAATAACTAACTTAACTTATTTTCTTAATCTCATCAAATTAGTAAACTAGCTCTTATAATTAGGATCGGAGATAGTGTTATTTTTTTAATGAAGCGCAATATGTTAAGACACAAGTGTCATAACTTTTCATCATCTTTCTCCCTTTCCATATTGTAGGGCGAGAGATGATCAAACATGTAAAAATTAACTAATCTGAATTTGACGAAGTAGAGGGCTTCTTAATTGTGTTTTCTATACTAAAAGTTGAAACTTGAAATATTGGCCAAAAAAAAAAAGGAAATCATGAAAAGGGCGGTCTTCAATGTTGTTGCCTCAATCAAATTGAAAACTTCAACAGAGTCTGCGAACACTTGCAACTTTTGGATTCATCTTATCGTTCAAAATATAAACTTCAAATTCAAGCAAAAGTCTGCTTTTTTAATAAATTTCAATTTAAACTTGTCTGACTATTTAATGTCTTTTAATTTTTATCCTGAATTAATTATTTTTTCATCTCTTTTTCTAATCATTCTCTCTCTCATTTACCCTTTTCATAAATAAGAGCATTTAATTTGGGAAAAAATAAGTTGTATGCATATGTATATTATTTTTAATTAATTTTAATTAACTTTTTGCTGACATAAATAACCTTTTTAAATTGCATAGTTTGATTATTTGAAAATTATATTTTAAACCGAAAGGAATAATAATTTAAAAAGTACAAGTGCTTTCACATTAAGAAATAATAAACATACAATCAAGCTGGCCAAAATTTTCTTTTAAAAAAAAGTTGATCACACAATAAAGAGGGATGAACGGGCACTCCGCGCTTAAGAAAGCAGCGGCAGTACTGAAGGCTCATGAAGAAGCAACGGAAAGAGTCGTTAACGAATTGGCCTCTCACGAAACTTCAGAGTCGCACCTAACATCCCCGCGCTCCCTCTGCCAGCTGTCTCCTCCCACGCGCCTTCTGTTTCTATATATTATGCCCTTCCCTCCATCCTTCCCTCATCTCTTTGCAATCTCTCTTCGACCGAATTTGCTCTGCGTTCTTCAGTGTGTTCTCGACTCTCTCTCAAGCGCTCTCTCTCTCTCTCTACTCATTCTCTATGGCACCAATCAGCACAGTCAAGGCTTTCACTGTCCTCCTCGTCGTGGCTCTCTTCTCCGCCGCCGCCTCTGCTCAGGGCTTCGACATGTCGCCCTCGCCGGCTCCAGCTCCCGATGTTGGAGCTGCCGGATCTGTTTCCAGCTCCGTCGCCCTCATCGGCGCCTCCGTTATCCTGTCAATGTTAGCTATTTTGAAGAACTAGGCATGTGAATCGATTTGTTTTCCCTGTAGTTTGATTCATGATTGTTCGTTTTGTACACATTTAGCGATGTTTTATCCTTGCACAGAGTGATGATTTGAACTGATTTGTGTACATTGGAGGGTTGAGATATATGGCATTTATTTATGGCTATGTATGATTCTTTGCTGTAAATGATTAAGAAATAAGAAGCATTTGATGCTATTTATCTGGTGTTGTGTCCTTGGTGACGGCAAATGAGTCTGTATCTGAGTGATTTTACGGCGAAATTTAAAACTGTTCAATATTGATTTCATCCGGAAAGAAAATCCAGTGCTAAACTTCACCGCACAATTCCCTGTTTTTTCTCGTTGCGCTGGAGTTTTAGTTCAATCAAAGTGTAGTGCCCTTCTGACCAAAAAAAAAAAAGGAAAAAGAAAAAGCGTAGCACTCTTTTTTTGATAGTAAGGGGGAGTAAAAACTAAACAACAGCTGTTACATGACTCGACACGTGGTCCTTGTCAAGTTGTAGTAACCGCAACATGTGCCTGACAAAAAAAAAATGTCACATTATTGAAAGACCGCAGTCATATGTTTAGACGAAGAATACTGTACTGGAAGATTTTTCAGTAATTTTTTCAAACTAGATTGTTCAAAAAAGAGATTTTATTTTAATTGGTATATGATGCGTTTGCTTTGGTGACAAGCGAAATTTTGCTTCCAAACAGTTGTTCTTTTTTTCCCTTCTTGACCTGCTGTATAGCTCAATCAAATTAGTACTCTGCCCAGAAAAAAAATGAAAAATAATTATTTTATTTAACGTGAACGTTCTAATAATTATGCCTTTGATTAAAGGGAAAACCATATTGGAGGTACCTATACTTTTTTTCAATTTTCAATTTGGTACCTATGTGTTTTTTGTTCTTAACTAAATCTTTATTTTTCCTCTATTAACATCATTAATCCTTACGTAGAGACTAAAAATATCAATAGAACAAAGTTATAAGAGCTAATGTTGCTAAAAAAATAAAATTAAATGTTTAATTAAAGGGAAAAAAACACATAGGTACCAAATTAAAAATTGAAAGAAAGTATAGGTACCTTCAATATGGTTTTCCCTTAATTAAATTAATAAGGTCCTATAAAAAATATTACTTAATTCTAATTAATCAGCATATTCCCCTGCATTCAGATGTGTTGCCATGGGTGTCAACTTTTTGGTTCCAGGAGAACAACTGGACCAGAATGATTCGCCAATTTGTTGGACAACTGTGGTTGGCCATCAAGGACAGGTCACCCATGAGGAATTTGCGTTTGTGTCTCGTACAACTGTGGTTGCCCTGCCTAACGTTAACTTTGATGCATTTAAAATATACTCCCTCCGTTTCTTATTATAAGAGACATTTGATGTTTATAGCATGTTTCTATATATAAGAAATATTTAAAAGTTGTCTCTATTTTTTTGTATTGATTTTCTATTTTACCCCTATTTATTTTGTTTCCAACTCATATTCTCTCTCCCTCCTATTTCTCTTTCTTTTAATACTTTAATTGTTCTCTCTCATACTCTCTCTTTATTAATGGGGGTATTGTTGGAAAAAACATTATACTTTTTACATATTAATTGTCCTCAACTAATTTTAACTGTTTTTTTTATCAACGTAATTTGGTTATTTGTCTTTTACAATAAGGAATGGAGGGAGTAATAAGAATACTGTAGCAAAAAAGAGAATACTTTTTGAGTTTGTGTATTTAATAATATAAAAATGTAAT
Organism: Neltuma alba; assembly: GCF_004799145.2. Lineage (NCBI taxonomy): Eukaryota > Viridiplantae > Streptophyta > Magnoliopsida > Fabales > Fabaceae > Neltuma > Neltuma alba. The sequence goes on along the minus strand of NW_021634760.1, from coordinate 12,205 downwards.
ACCAATTACTCGTCCAATCCTCAATATATATAGGACTCAATTATTTAGTTGGTTTTGATCCTAAATACAAGACCTATTTCTTATATTTATCAATTTTCTCTAAATTATCCCTATAGATACTCCCTCAACCATAATTAAGTAGAAAAGGGAGATGGGGTATTAAGAAAGATGATTATGGTATTTTAGGAAAAATGTGTCACTTTTCTTATAATTAACTAAATTGCCCAACTTTCTTAATTTAATCAAATTAGTTAAATGTGTCTTATATTAAGAAACAGAGGAGTATTATGCTATCATTAATTAATAATAAAATCTTAGTCATGGAACATAATCCGTGGGCAATTTTTTATTATTTTTTAATGAAGCGTGATATGTTAAGACACAAGTGTCATAACTTTTCATCATCTTTCTCCCTTTCTAGATTGTAGGGCGAGAGGTGATCAAACATGTAAAAATTAACTAATCTGAATTTGACTAAGTAGAGGGCTTCTTAATTGTGTTTTCTATGCTAAAAGTTGAAACTTGAAAGATTGGCCAAAAAAAAAAGATGGAAATCATGAAAAGGGTGGTCTTCAATGTTGTCGTCTCAATCAAATTGAAAACTTCAACACAGTCCGTGAACACTTGCAACTTTTGGATTCATCTTATCGCTCAAAATATAAACTTCAAATTCAAGCAAAAGTCTGTTTTTTTTTAATAAATTTCAATCTAAACTCGTCTGATTATTTAATATCTTTTAATTTTTATTCTGAATTAATTATTTTTTCATCTTTTTTTTACTCGTTTACTCTTTTTATAAATAAGAGTATTTATTTGGGAAAAAAATAAGTTGTATGCATATGTATATTATTTTTAATTAATTTTAAATAATTTTTTTATTTTTGCCGACATGAATAACTTTTTAAATTGCATAGTCTGATTATTTGAAAATTATATTTTAAAACCGAAAGGAATAATGATTTAAAAATTACAAGTGCTTTCACATTAAGAAATAATAAATATACAATCAAGCTGGCCAAAATTTAAAAAGAAAAGAAAGTTAATCACACAATAAAGAGGGATGAACGGGCACTCCGCGCTTAAGAAACCAGCGGCAGTACTGAAGACTCATGAAGAAGCAACGGAAAGAGTCAGTTAACGAATTGGCCTCCCACGAAAACTTCAGAGTCGCACCTAATCACTCACGCGCTCCCTCCGCCCGCTGTCTGCTTCTACGCGCCTTCTCTTTCCATATATTATTCCCCTCCCTCCCTCCTCATCTATTTGCAATCTCTCTTCAACAGAATCTGCCTGCTTTCTTCAGTATCTTCTCAGGCTTCCTCTCAAGCGCTCTCTCTCTCTCTCTACTCATTTTCTATGGCACCAATCAGCGCATTCAAGGCTTTCGCTGTCCTCCTCGTCGTGGCTCTCTTCTCCGCCGCCGCCTCTGCTCAGGACTTCAACATGTCGCCGTCGCCGGCTCCAACTCCCGATGTTGGAGCTGCCGGATCTGTTTCCGGCTCCTCCGCCCTCATCGGCTCCTCCGTTATCCTGTCAATGCTGGCTATTTTGAAGAACTAGGCATGTGAATCGATTGGTTTTTCCTGGACTTTGATTCATGATTGTTCGTTTTATACACATTTAGGGATGTTTTATAGTGATGATTTGAACTGATTTGTATACGTTGGAGAGTTGAGATATATGGCATTTGTGTATGGGTTATGTATGATTCTTTATTGTACATTATTAAGAAATAAGAAGCATTTGATGCTATTCATCTGGTGTTGTGTCCTTGGTGACGGCAAATGCGTCCGTATTTGAGTGATTTTACGGCGAAATTTAAAACTGTTCACTATTGATTTCATCCAGAAAGAATCTAGTGTTAAACTTAACCGCAAAATTCTCTGTTTTTTCTCCTTGCGCTGGAGTTTTAGTTCAATCAAAGTGTAGTACTCTACAGACCAAAAAGGAAAAATCGTAGTGCTTTACTTAAAAATAGAGGTGTTCAATTTATCTCATTCCATTCGTAGTTAGGGACATGGTGTTTGGATAGAAACCAAACCATGGTTTTAAAAGTGCTTTTACGAATTACGAAATAAATACGTGGAGGAGATTACCTCGTTTTGCGGAAAAGTGCTTCTGAAACCATGGTTTTGGGTTTCCCAAACACCCCCGGGATAGGATACGATAAAAGAATTTCAAGACGAGATGGAGTGAAACAGTAACCGAGACAGAACAGGACGGGAGACGAGGTCATCCTGTCCTGCCCTCAAGTATTTGTTTTTAAAAATTATTTATTAATAATAATTATTAGATTATTCAATTTACTTAAAAATAATAATTATTTTTATAGTAATTTTTAGTTCTTAAATTATAGTATTATCTCAATAAAATCTCTTTTCTTAATAAAGTAATTCATAAAGCCATTATATAGTGTTTTTTTTACAGTACTTTTTTAAGTATTATTTTTACACCTTTTTAATAATATATAATTAAGCTTTATACATAATTTTTTAATAATATTTTTATCTTTAGAAACTCAATAAAAAATAAACATTATAACTAAAAAATTCATACAAAAAAATTATAGTGTTTTTTTTCAAAAAAAGAGAAATGGGACTAGAACATAATCAAGAGAGGACACAGCATGAGACAAAAATCTCGTCCCATCCCGTCAACAACCCTATCCAGAAAAACAAGGAAATTATTTTACTTAATATGAACATTTTAATAATTATGTGTTTGCTTAAATTCATAATATCCTCAAAATACTTATCATTAGAAATTTAATACTCCTCCGGTTCTTAATATAGGACCCAATTATTGAGTTGGTTTTGGTCCTAAAAATAAGACCCATTTCTTATATTTATTAATTTTATCTAAATTACCCTTATAGATACTCTCTCAACCATAATCAAGTAGAAGAGAAAGAGGAGGTATTAAGAAAGATGATTATGATATTTTAGGAAAAACGTGTCACATTTCTTATAATTAACTAACTTACCTAACTTCCTTAATCTAATCAAATTAGTTAAATGGGTCTTATATTAAGGATCGGAGGAGTACTATTTTTAGTTCATAAAATTTGGTTTTTTTCCCTCAAATTTTGAAATAAGTATTTTTTATTTTTGAGAAAAAATTTTTAGGGACCAAAAATAATAGTTTCAAATTTCAGAATCAAAATGAAAATAAGACGAAATTTGAAGAACTAACAGCGAATGCTTATAGTTAATTCGACACTTTTTCCTGGTGATTTTCTCAATATTCAATTGTCAACATCCAATCGTATGCGCTGCAGCACTGCACCGCATCCCGTCTGCCTCGTGTGTGTGTTTTCTTGGATGAGAAAAATAATGGAATTTTTAATGCAAGTTTTATCCGAAATAAAACAATTATAAATAGGAAAAAAAACTCAAACCGGATTTTTAGATTTATTATATTAAAACTTTCAATCATATATGACTACGTGTCCTTTTTTTTAATGAAATTATAATTAAATAATATTAAATACTAATATTTTGTAAATATGACCCATGATCATACGTAATTGAAAAACCTAACCCAATAAATATAAATAACTTGATTTTAATGTTATCGTTATAAAGAATGTTTTATCTAAAATGTAAGAAATATTGAACCATTGTTTAATGTATTTATTACATTATTCTCCTTATGAATGAGAAAATTTTTGCTGCTGGTCAAAAAAAAAAAGAGAAAATTTTTTCATGATCTGACTATTATTAAATTAATTTTTAAGAGCTAAATTTTATTCCTCATATGCAAATCTTTTTTTGTTTATAAAAAATTTTAAAAATCCTTACGAATTAAGAAAAAAAAATATAATTACATAGTTCCGGATAAAAGAGGCGAAGAACGGGTGCTCCTTCCACGCCGCGCTAAATAGCCGTGTACGGTAATAGCTGAGTAGCAGTCAAGAAGAGGCACCGAGCGGGTTAACGCCTTGGCCTCTCACGAAAAACTTCACTGGCACACCCGCCCGTTACGCGCTTCCTCTCCGCCAGCTGTCTCCCCCGACGCGCCTTCCCCTTCTATATATACCCCTCATTCCCTTCTTCCCTCTTCATCTTTCAGCAATCTCTCCAGTCTCTTCCATTGAGCTGCTTCGCGATCTCCAGTTTCTTCTCCGACTCTCACAAGTTCTCTCTCTCTCTCTCTTCCCCATTCGCGACGGGTATGGCACCAATGAGCACATTCAGGGCCTTCGCTGTCCTCCTCGCCGTCGCTCTCTTCTCCGCCGCCGCCTCAGCTCAGGACTGGCCCTCCCCGGCTCCAGCTCCCGATGTTGGATCTGCCGGATCTGTTTCCAGCTCCGTCGCCCTCATCGGCGCCTCCGTTATCCTCTCAATGCTAGCTATTTTGAAGAACTAGGCATGTGAATTGATTCATTCTTCCTATTTGTTGGTTGTTGATGATTCGTTCCATATACACCCAGGGATGTTTTATCTGCAAAGAGTGATGATTTCTGATTTGAACTGATTTCTGTATATTGGAGAGCTGAGATATATGACGCTTATGTTTGGGCTCTACATGATTGTTTATATTTATTGTATATGAATGAGAAATAAGAAGTATTTGATTGATTTGTTTGGTGACAGCAAATGAGTCTGTATTTGATTGATTCTCTGCGAAATTTAAAAAAAATATTAATTTGATCCGAAAGACAACATAGTGTGAAACTTCATTCTGCCGATTATACTACTACTATAATATTCCGTAGCCCACGAGTGCACACAACTGGATTAAAAGCCCACATTTAATGGGTTTTTTTTTTCCCTATATGTATGAAATTGTTTTCAGAATTATTTCCAGGAGTGCCTAAGTAAAATTGAACTTATTGTATTCTTTATACATGGCCAACAAAATTAGATATAAAAAATTGCTAAAAAAAAAAACCCTCCTATCGTAAAATTTACTACTCAAAGATACTTAAAATTTGTTTACGAAACCAAGTCCAACGTATTTTTAACCTCAGTGGTGTAGAATATACCTTCAGCTGGACAATTTGCATATAACTAAATACTACCTCCAGTCCTTAATATAAGACCCTGTTTGACTTTTTATTTGGTCATAATTATAAGACCCCAATCCATTTTGTCTCTCATATTTATGTATTTTTTTCCAAGATAGTCCCTCTAATAATAATAGTTCTAGCCAATACATTTAATTAGCAAGGATATTTTAGGAATGACAACACTTATTTATTATAAATAACTAACTTAACTTACTTCCTTAATCTCCTCAAATAAGTCAACTGGGTCTTATAATTAGGACCGGAGGTAGTATATATTACATGAAGTTAAATATATATTGAAAAAAAAAAAGTCACACGTTATTGAAAGACCTAAGTCATATGGTTAGACAGAGAATTCTGTACTGGAAGATTTTTCAGGAATTTTTTCAAATTAGATTGTTCAAAAAAGAGGTTTTATTTTAATTGGTATATGATGCATTTGTTTTGGTGACAAGCGAAATTTGGCTTCCAAATAGTTGTTTTTTGCCCCCTTATTGAGCTGCTGTATAGCTCAATCAAATTAGTACTCTACCTAGAAAAAAAAATGAAAAATAATTATTTTACTTAACGTGAACATTTTAATAATTATGCCTTTGATTAAATTAATAAGGTCCTCTAAAAACTATTACTTAATTCTACTTAATTAGCATCTTCCCCTGCATTCAGATGCGTTGCCATGGGTGTCAACTTTTTGGTTCCAAGAGAACAACTGGACCAGAATGATTCTCCAATTTGTTGGACAACTGTGGTTGGCCATCAAGAACAGGTCACCCATGAGGAATTTGCGTTGTGTCTCCTACAACTGTGGTTAGCCCGCCTAACGTTAACTTTGATGCATTAAAATAAAATAAGAATACTTTAGCAAAAAAAAAAAACTTTTGAGGTTGCCTATTTAATAATATAATATAATAGCAATTTACTATAATATCATTAATCAATAATAAACTATTACCTTCTGTCCTTAATATAAGATCTTATTGGACTTTTATTTTGATCCTAAATATAAGATCTCAATCCCTTTGTTTCTCATATTTATGCATTTTTTTCTAAGATAATCCTTCTAACAATAATAATTATAGCCAATACACTTGATTAGTAAAGATATTTTAGGAAAGAAACTATCAATTTATTACAAATAACTAACTTAACTTCTTTCTTTAATCTCCTCAAATTAGTGAACTAGCTCTTATAATTAGGACAGGTGGTAGTATTAGTTATAAAACATAATCCATGGGCAATTTTTTATTACCTCCGGTCCTTAATATAAGACCTCGTTTGATTTTTATTTTTGTCCTAAATATAAGAACCCAATCCACTTTATCTATAATATTTATACATTTTTCCTAAGATAGTCCTTTTAATGATGGTAGTTCTATCCAATACACTTGATTAGCAAGGATATTTTAAGAAAGACAACACCTATTTATTACAAATAACTAACTTAATTTATTTTTTTAATTTTCTCAAATTAGACAACTAGTTTTTATAATTAGGACCGGAGATAGTATTATTTTTTTAACGAAGCGCAATATGTTAAGACACAAGTGTCATAACTTTTCATCATCTTTCACCCTTTCAATATTGTAGGGCGAGAGATGATCAAACATGGAAAAATTAACTAATCTGAATTTGACTAAGTAGAGGGCTTCTTAATTGTGTTTTTAATACTAAAAGTTGAAACTTGAAATATTGGCAAAAAAAAAAAGGGAAATCATGAAAAGGGCGGTCTCAATCAAATTGAAAACTTCAACACAGTCTGCGAACACTTGCAGCTTTTGGATTATATTTTAAACCGAAAGGAATAATGATTTAAAAATCACAAGTGCTTGCACATTAAGAAATATTATCTCCGGTCTTTAATATAAGACCCTGTTTAATTTTTATTTTGGTCCTAAATATAAGACCCCAATTCACTTTGTGTCTCATATTTATACACTTTTTTTTCCAAAATAGCCCTTCTAACAATGATAGTTCTAGTCAATATACTTGATTAGCAAGGATATTTTAAGAAAGACAACACCTATTTATGACAAATAACTAACTCAACTTACTTCTTTAATCTTCTCAAATTAGTTAACTGGCTCTTATAATTAAGACCAAAGGTAGTAATAAATATACGACCAAGCTGGCCAAAATTTAACCAAAAAAAAGTTAATCACACAATAAAGAGGGATGAACGGGCACTCCGCGCTTAAGGGCCTGTTTGGTTTGATGGGAGGGAGGGGAGGGGAGGTTTTATCCTCACCTTGTTTGGTTTGATTAAAAAGGAGGGGAGGGGAGGGTATTTAATGATCCCTTGTTTGGTTTAAGGAGGGGAGGGGAAGGATAGTAATAATCAATTTACCATTTTACCCTTACATATTAGTTTATGTTTTTTATTGATATATTATATAAATTAATTTACATCTTAATTTAAATTATATAATTTAATAAAAATTCAGTCTTATCATGTTAATATGTGTATTAAAAAATTGGTATAGTAATTTTTTATTCTAATTAATATAATAATATATTTAAAATAATCAAATTAACAAATTTTATATGCTCTAAGAAAAATGAAATTTTATTTTCTTTAGGCTATCTTTTTTTCCAGCTTTAAAATATATTTAATAAATAATATATTTATAAAAAACAATTAATTTTATATATTATAATTTTTATTTAAATAATTTTTTATTTTTAAATAATTTTTATAATATATTTTAATTATAATAATGTATATATATTTTTATTTTTTTACTTAGGATAATATATTTTTTATTTGAAATAAATATTATAATAATATATTTTATGGGTAGAAGTGGAATATTAAAAAAACCATAAAGGCATAATGGTCCAAAATTTTGACTCCCCTCCAAAAACCCCCAATTTTAGAGGGGAGCCAAAATGAGAGAGGGGAGGGGAGGGGACATTTTAGCTCCCCTCCCCTCCAAAATTTTTAATCAAATGAGGGGAGGGCCCCTCCCCTCCAACCAAACACACCCTAAGAAACCAGCGGCAGTACCGAAGACTCATGAAGAAGCAACAGAAAGAGTCGGTTAACGAATTGGCCTCCCACGAAAACTTCAGAGTCGCACCTAACCACTACGCGCCCCCTTTGCCCGCTGTCTCCTTCTACGCGCCTTCTCTTTCTATATATTATGCACTTTTCTCCCTCCTCCTTTCCTCAGCTCTTTGCAGTCTCTCTTCAACAGAATCCGCTCCTCGTTCTTAAGTATTTTCTCAGGCTTCCTCTCAAGCGCTCTCTCTCTCTTTCTACTCATTTTCTATGGCACCAATCAGCACATTCAAGGCTTTCGCTGTCCTCCTCGTCGTGGCTCTCTTCTCCGCCGCCGCCTCTGCTCAGGACTTCAACATGTCGCCGTCGCCGGCTCCAACTCCCGACGTTGGAGCTGCCGGATCTGTTTCCAGCTCCTTCGCCCTCATCGGCGCCTCCGTTATCCTGTCAATGCTGGCTATTTTGAAGAACTAGGCATGTGAATCGATTGGTTGTTCCTGGACATTGATTCATGATTGTTCGTTTTATACATATTTAGGGATGTTTTATCGTTGCACAGATTGATGATTTGAACTTATTTGTGTACATTGGAGAGTTGAGATGTATGGCATTTATGTATGGGTTATGTATGATTCTTTATTGTGCATTATTAAGAAATAAGAAGCATTTGACGCTATTTATCTGGTGTTGTGTCCTTGGTGACGGCAAATGAGTCTGTATTTGAGTGATTTTATGGCGAAATTTAAAACTGTTCAATTTTGATTTCATCCAGAAAGAAAATCTAGCCTTAAACTTCACCGTACAGTTCTCTGTTTTTCTCCTTGCGCGGGAGTTTCAGTTCAAAGTGCAGTACGCTTCCCGGGGGGGGGGGGAGCGTAGACGTACTGCTCTACCCAGAAAAAACGACGAAATTATTTTACTTAATATGAACATTTTAATAATTATGTGTTTGGTTAAATTCTAATATCCTTAAAATACTTATCATTAGAAATTTAATACTCCGTCCTAAATATAAGACCGATATACAGTATAAGAGTTTTATATTTAGGATTGGAGTACTATTTTAACTTCATAAAATTTGGTTTATTTTCCTCAAATTTGAAATAAGTACTTTTGATTTTTTTTAAAAAAAAATTAGGGACCAAAAATGATTGTTTCAAATTTCAGAATCAAAATGAAAACACGATGAAATTTGAAGAAATAATAGCGAATGCTCATAGTTAATTAGCATGTGTGCTCCTGATCTCATGTGTCTCAAATTTTTTGGTCCTAAAGGACAACTGGACCAGAATGGTTCTCCAATTTCTTCGACAAACTGTGATTAGCCACAAAAATGACTACTGGTTTTAAAATTCTCAAATAGTTATTTAAATAAGTAAAATTTCCAGTTTAGGTATACATGACTAAATTGAAATTTGTAAATTTACTGAAATGATATACTACACCATTTAATATATTATATTTTTAAAAAAATAACAAGCACCTTCACCAATCAACTAGTTGCCGGAGCTTCGGTAGGCAGGAATGACTGTTAGAGTTAAGGTGGGTTATCATAATTGGAGCTCTGGCAGCTAGTCATTATTTTTTTGAGATTTTTATAATTTCAGTAATATGATTAACAAATTTTTTAATATTATTAACAAGTTTGATATAACAATTAACAATAAATTTTCAACAGAATTAAAAAAGTGATATTTTACAACTTCAATCTTATGAAAAACCTAAGTCATATCTTTAGACAAAGAAGTCTGTACTGGAAGATTTGTCAGTATTTTTTTTCAAATCAAATTGTTCAAAAAAGAGGTTTAATTTAATTGGTATACGATGCATTTGTTTAGTGACAAGCGAATTTTGCTGCCAAACTGTTGTTTTGTTTTTTTCTTCAGCTGCTTTATAGCTCAATCAAATTAGTACTCTACCTAGAAAAAAAATGAAAAATAATTATTTTACTTAACGTGAACGTTTTAATAATCATGCGTTGATTAAATTAATAAGGTCGTATAAATAATTAATTCTAAATTAATTAGCATCTTCCCCTCTCTTCAGATGTAGTGTCTATGTGTCTCAACTTTTTGGTTCCAAGGAGAACAACTGGACCTCCAATTGTTGGACAACTGTGGTTGGCCATCGAACAAGAACAGGTCATCCGTGAGGAATTTGCGTTGTGTCTCGTACAGCTGTGGTTGCCCTACCTAATATTAACTTTGATATATTTAAAATAAAATAAGAATACTTTTGAGTTTATGAATTTAATAATATAAAATATAATAGCAATTTATCATGCTATCATTAATCAATAATAAAACATTAGTCATCTTTTTACCAAACAAAACATTAGTCTTTTTTTTTTTACCAGGAAAAGAAGTCATAAAACATAAACTCACACGGCAATTATTTATTTTTTAATGAAGCGTAATATGTCAAGACACAAATATCAAAAGAATAATTTTTTCATCATCTTCCCCCCTTTCTTATTGTAGGCGAGAGATCATCAAATATGTAAAAATTAACTAATTTGAATTTGACTAAGTAGAGGGCTTCTTATTGCATCTTCTATGCTAAAAGTTGAAGGTATGAGTCACCATTTCCTCTAAAAACTATCAACATAATTAAATCATGAAAACATTGGCAAAAAAAAAAAAAAAATCATGAAAAAGGTGGTCTTCAATTTTGTTGTCTCGTCTCAATCAAATTGAAAATTTCAACACAGTCTGCGCTGCGAACACTTGGAATTTGGGATTTTTTTTATGGAGAATTACAATAAAATTCTAAAAAAATTTATAAATAAAATTTAAAATTATTACTTTTTACTCTAAAACTTATTATTATGACTGGTTAGGTTGTTATTAAGAGTTTTTAGTAATTATTTTCTTTTTTAGAATCTCATTATAATTCTCCCTTATCTTATCATTCAAAATATAAACTTCAAATTAAGGAATAGTCTGACTTTTTTTTTTATAAATTTCATTTTAAATTTATCTGATTATTACTTCAAATTACAAAAAAGTCTATTTTTAAATAAATTTCGTTTAAATTTTTCCGATTTTTAATATCTTTTAGTTTTTATCCTGAATTGATTATATTTTTTTTCTTTTTCTACTCCTCCTTTCTGTCATTCACCCTTTTCATAAATGAAAAAAATTGTAATAAGATCTCATTTAAAACAATTAAATACAAAATTTTTTATGATGCACTAAAAAATATATTATTAAAAATAATTTAAAAATTATATTTTAAAACGAAAGCAGTAATAATTTAAAAATTGCTTCACATTACGCGTGTTTGGCTCAACAGAAGGAAGGGGAGGGGAGGGATTCTAATGAAGGGGAGGGGAGGGGGGGGGAGGGGTTTTAATGAAGGGGAGGGAGGGAGAGGGATTTTAATGAAAACTTGTTTGGTTTGGAAGGGGAGGGAAGGGAAGGAGGGGAGCTAATCAAAATTTGACCATTTTAACCTTATAAAATTAAAATGAAATTTCTCAATTTTTTATTTTTTCAAGATATAGATATGTATAATACAATTTTTCGATTTTGACTTGTATAATACAAATATTTATGACTATTTATATTTGAATAATAATTAAAAAAAAACAAGAATTATATATATTTTTAATTGAACCAACCTTCTTAAAAAAATAAAAAAAAAAATAGATTGAACTTGTATGCCAATATATATTGCAATCAAAATAAGTATCCACATTTCAAAATAAAAAGATCCATACGAAAAAAAAGATTCACGAGAAAAATATCATCCACATTAAAAAAAGAATCAAATACCGATAACATGATATAAAATTACTCCTAATGAGAATATGAAGAAGATCCAAAACACCATATCCATGACCACTGCTTACATGCTGGAGGTGGACATTGAACAACTGATATCAATTTTCAACATCACTCATAGATAGTTATAAATCCGGGACTTTTTGTTAGCATCAATCCACATTCACTTATCAAATGCAAAACCTCTTCAATGACATGAGAGGAATCTTGTGGGAAAACTCTCTCTTTTTATAACATTTGACTCATGTAATAAATCATTTCCCCGGTTCAAAACATCATGAATTAAATCATGACCTCGAGCTAATGCTTCATTGCCTTCTCTAATTGCTATCGCCATGTCAGATACAACGCTCTTCCTATGTTAAGATCGGTCTCCTTATCTTGAGCATGCTCTTTCCTTCTCTTTTTACC